>NW_020205068.1:0-8333 GCF_001531365.2 Cynara cardunculus var. scolymus | reverse complement strand
CTCCAACATCATCTCACCCAAATCGAAACCCAAACCCAAGCCAACACTACCAGCCTACACATGTTCCATCAAACAGTCACCCAACACCACAATACCTCATCCTCCCTAGCCACCCAAAGAAACCAAGTCCTTATCCAATCCCTCGCAACCCTTACAGCTCAGGCAACTGAAGCTGATGAAAACCTTACCTACATCATCACCCAACTACAAACCATCCTTCGTAATCTTCATCAACTACCTGCCTCCATCATCTCCCAAATTCCTCAACCTCAACCTCATCCACTTCATCAGTCGATGAAACCCTCGCAACCCTCACCACCCAAATAGCCACCATACAAACCACCCTCACTCAACTACCCACCACCATACTTGCCCAAATCCCATAACAAAGTCAACCCCCACCTCCCTCTGCAGGCCCATCCTTTGATGAAGCATTCTCCTCATTCACTGCAGATGTGAGAAACCTTATTGTCAACCTTCCCATCCCTCCATATACATCCACCACCTCCTCCATGCCACCACAAGCCTCCTCCTCCTCCACCGAGTTCGCAACCAGAGCTGACCTGAGGGCTCTGTCCAAGGCGCTAGTCTCATCTTTCAATGAGATTAGTGCCAAATTCGTTCATCAGGCCATCCATCCAACGAGGGTTTTCTCCCAGAACCTGGTGGATGAACAATGACATACCACCTCTCTCCTCCAAACAATGGAGGCGAGTTGAAGACAAGCCTCCCTCAAGGCGTATTCTACGTCCTTCAGGAAGGGCAAGAAGAAGAGGACCAGAGCCTCCTGCTCGACAAGCCGCCCCTAAAACACATATGACATGATGATCCAGACCCCGATGATCAAAGTCTTGGACCTCATGAGGGGGAGAAAGAGGCGGCGACTACACAACACATAGAATCCGCTGCACCACAGCAACCATCACCACAACAACAACCACCTCCAACCGAACAAACCCAAGCAAGGGAACCAGAGGCCTTGCCCTCTGATGATGTACAGAATATAAAAGTTCCCTTAGCTACAACACAAGACCCCATCGTGTTGAGTTCATCAATCGATGAAGAACCAACCACACCACCAGCAGAAACAAACCAAACCTTCACTCCCTCACCCACAATAAACTTACCCTTCACCCCTTCTCCAACACCTCGCACAACTCAACCCTTCACCCTTTCCACACAACCAGAACCTACAACAAACCAACCATTGCCTCAACGACCATAAAGCTATAATTTTGTATAATCTTGAAAATGATTTTCAATTAAGATGAGTTTTGAGTGGAACATGTTTTGTCATGGAACCAGAGGAGTTCTGGTTAGGCATGACCTATTGGGTGGGGAACCAGAGGAGTTCTGGTAATAAGTTGTACTACAAAAATAAGTACAAGTATAATCGATCCCAAAGGAGTCTTATGGCTGAACAAGAGAACTGGGTCTCTGACTCCTCATCTGAAGAAGAAGACAAAGCCCATTTATGTGGAATGGTTGTTGAGAATGACACAGAAGAGTCTGGATCTGGCTCTGACTCCTAGGTATGTTCCATCTCTGGTTATTCTCATTCTGACCTGGAAGAAAGCATCTCTGCTTTAACAAATGATTTCATAAATCTACAGCAAAAACTCTCTGTCGAAAAATCTAAAAGGAAGTCTTTGGAAAAAGAAAAGTTATTATTTGAATGTGAGACAGAGTTGTTAACTGTTGAAAAACAAGAATTGTTAGTGGAGAACGAAAAACTTTTGCTAACGAAATGTTCCACTGAAATAAGTCTTAAATCAGAGTGCTCTGAACTAAATACAAAAGAAGGAAAAAAAGCTTTTAGAAAAGAAACGTGACAGACTAAACTTTGAAGCCCTGAAAAACTATTTTCAAAAGGAAAGGAAATTTTTACACCAGAGCTTACAAAGAAAAGAACTCTTGATTAAAAAATATCAAGATGCTCAGCGGGTGTATGAAAAAGTTAATTCTCAACAAGATAGAGCTAGGATAGGTTATACAGACCTAGACCTCACATGGAAGAAGAAAACTACTCTTGAATTTGTGTTTAGGTTAGGAGAAAAGCAAAAACCAGATTTTCCATCTCTGCATACAACTTCACCCTTCAAAAGAAGTAAACATCTCTTATTCTTCAAAAAGTATGCAACAAGTTCATCTAAATAGCATAATGAAGACAGACGAGATCTTTTGTTTTGGCTCTACTAATCTTGAACATCCTAAGACTAATGGTGAGGTTGTTAAACCAGAACCAGATGAAATCAAGAGTTCATCCACAGAGAATTTTATTAAAACTCTGGATTCAAAATTATTGGATGACTTCACAGAAATGGTGAGACAGGTTTTCGAGCAAGATTTGCTTGAAGCCTTGAATTATCCTTCTAAAGGTCATACAACCCTTTTCCAAACAAAAAGATTCTTCTAAGAGTAATTCCTCGGACACTTTTGAAAAATCTTCAAAACAAAAAATGGATGTAGGTTCTAGCTCATGCGTACGAGAATCTCAAGTTCTTAATGATACCTCTGCACTTCAAAATTTACACAAGGATTTTCTTGACTCTGACTCAGAGTCAGAGGTGGACTCAAGTAAAGAGCAAGTTGAGACAAGGATTGTAGCAACACGACCAGAAGTAGCAAAACTTCCAAATGAGATGTCTAGTGATTCTAGTTCTATTTTAAGATTCTCATAGGTTCTGGCCTTGTTAGCATGACAACAAGAACTAAATTTTCTCCTAAATTTGAATACAGGGCAAAGAATACTAAGTCTGTTTCCTCTGCATCAAAGGGCTCAAAACCTAATTTCAAGCCAATTAAGTTCACTCCAGAACATAAGGGAAAATCTGCTGCTGACTCTATTTTAAATTCCTCTGTTTCAGAGAGGCCTCTGAAGGCCAAAGGAGTAGGAAGGGATAAGAAGAAAACAAAGCAGATTCATTCTAAGAAGTCAAAACAATCAGATCTAGATAGGAAGTTTGTTAGAACCAATAATGCTAGGAATGATTGTAATAAATTGTCTTATGAATCAAATAAACCATTTTGTCTTAAAATATGTGTTCATACTTGTGAATGTTTCTCTCTGCTGCAAAAGTTGAAGTAGCGTTTCTCTAATCCTAACTGCATTCTCTCTGGGTCATCAAGGATAAATTCCAAGAAGATCCAGAAGAAAAAGAAAGCTCCTAAAGCTAAATTTGATAAAACAGATCTCAAGTCTGGTAACTCAGGTGAAGATACAAAACCTCTCTCCAAAGCTAAAAACCGATCTTCTAATCCTAATCATCAAGAACTCATTATGAAATGGGTACCTAAATCCCTATAATTTGTTTTGCAGAAGCCGCATGTAGACATTTGGTTCTCGACTCCGGATGCTCAAGGCACATGACCGGCAATAAGAGGCTACTCTTCTCATACAGAGAGAAAGTTGGAGGTAGATTAACCTTTGGGATAATATGCAAGGAGAAATAAAGGGATATGGAGATCTTCTTCAAGGTAAGGTTTATGTCTCTAAGGTTGCTTATGTCTCTGGGATTAAAGATAATCTTTTGAGCATAAGTCAACTATGTGATTCTGGCTACAATGTCAAGTTCCAAAAGAAAGCTTGTTCCATTATGTCAGAATCAGGTCAGGAGTTGCTAAGAGCCAAACGAAAGGGTAATCTAAGAGATAATTCGGAGACTCTCTGTCTCGTATCTCGTAAGTGTGAAGAAGCATGGCTCTTGCATCACAAGCTGTCTCATTTAAATTTCCAAAATATAGAGAAGCTTGTGAAGAACAATCTGGTTGACGGACTTCCTGTCATAAAGTTTGAAAAGGACCAACTCTGCCCGGCGTGTGAAATAGGAAAGCTCAAAAGAGCATCCCACAAAAAAAGACAGATGTGTCCTGTGTCAGACCTCTACATATGCTTCATGTGGATTGTTTTGGTCCAATCTCTGTGCAGAGCTTGTCTGGTAAGAAGTATATCCTTGTATTAATTGATGAATATTCATGATATACTWGGATTGAGTTTGAAAGGTAGAAATCAGATCTCCCAGAGTTGCTGATTAAGCTAATGACCAAGATTCAAGTTCTTCTACAAAGCAAAATTCCAAAGCTGAGAATTGACAATGGAACCGAGTTTAAAAACGCAAAAATTGATGCATACTTAAACAAGGAAGGCATATCTCAAAACTTCTATGCTGCAAGAACACCACAACAAAATGGTGTAGTAGAAAGAAAGAATCATACTTTGGTTGAGGCAAGAAGAACAATGCTAGAAGGCTCTTGTCTTCCTACCCACTTTTGGGTATAAGCCATTTCAACCGCTTGCTTTATCCAAAATAAAGCAACGATGGTAAAGAGGCACATGAAGACGCCTTATGAACTAATTAACCAAAGAAAGCCTAATGTTAAATTTTTACATGTCTTTGGTTGCAGATGCTTCATTCTAAATGACCGTGATCAACTTGACAAGTTTGATAAGAAGGCTGATGAAGGTAAGTTTCTTGGTTACTCTACACAAGCCAAGGCTTATAGAGTCTTCAACCAACGAACCAAGACTATCATGGAAAGCATCAATGTCTCGTTCGATGATAAAGAGCAGATGGCTTCAGGGTACCTCGACTCTGGACTTGAGCTTAACAAGTTGACTTCCAATTCTCAAATGAAGTCAAGGGAATTGGAACTCAAGCTTTTATTTGAATACTTCTTTGGTGATGATAAGATTTCTGTATGTGCACCCAGAGATGAGTCTGCCCATGTAAGTGAAGAACCACAAACTACAAGCACATTTGTCTTTGATCCTTCTCACACCTTTGCTTCCTCTGGTGATCATGCGAATCCACAACCAGAGTAGACAAGCTCTGGATTAGAGCCCAGTTTTGTAAAGCCAGAGCATAACATCTCTGGTTCTGAACCTGGTTCCTCTGTACCATCATCCGAGGGGGAGCAAGCAGAACCCTCTTCACCATCTATGAGCCAAATGAAAAATATACCTATGGAAAGTGATCAAATGACCCCGACCTCTGTCTCTGTCTCTGTCCCAAGAACAAGATGGACAAAAGATCATCCTCTTCACCAGATCATTGGTAAACCTTCAAGTAGTGTAAAGACAAGGCTGCCACGGCAAATGAATGTTTATTCGTGTGATAATCGGATTCTGGTTATTACCCAAGGTATTTATTATGTGAATTAATTATTTATATGGATACATGCTTACATGGGTTAAATATGTGAGTATGTGTATTTYATGCATGGAAATATATGCATAATATGGGAATGTGTATATATATATGTGGAACATGTATGTATACATGTTAATATGAAAACCCATGATAATATGTGCATATGTGTGTGTGCATGAGTTCATATACATGAACAGGTGGGTTTTAATTATGTATGCATGCCATTTTTGGGTATGTATGCATGTATGTGGATAAAAGTAAAAGTAGCCAACTTTCCTATTTTTGAAAAGTATAAATATGAGGTTTTTGTGAAGAGACAAGTTTTCTTGCCTCATTTGGAAGAATTAGAGAGAAGGGTGTCCGGAGAACAAGTTTGGAATCAATTTGGCTTTCATCTTCTTCAAACTGAGTTTTTACTTAAAGGTGAGTGATTTCTAAACTACTTTTGCATAAAGATTATTATTGATTTTATTGAAGATTGCTTATTAAAAACTTAAGGAATTCAATATTCGATTTGGCTTTTATCAGACAAAGGGGTGATCGGGTTATGCTTAAATCGGACATAGTGTTGTCCGGTTTATCTTAAATCGGATAAGTGTTGTCCGATTAAGCTATAGATCGAATATAGTATTGTGCAATTTAGAGAGTTAGTGAGATTTTAATTATGTAATCGGACAATGGTTTTGAACGGAGAAGTAGGAATACGATCTAGTGCTGTGCGGTTTAGTCTTAAATCGATAAAGGGTCGTGCAGAATAGTTAAAAATCGACCAAATGTTGTCCAGATTAATATATCGAACAAGGACTAACTGTTGTCCAGATTCGTAAATCGGACAAAGGACTGTTGTCCGGATTGTTTGTCCGGATAACTTGTCTGGATGATTAAGTTTGACATTAATTTATAAGTGTTGAGAATTCTTGGAATTTTTACAATTTGATAATTATTATTGGGTGTAATTATGATATTGTAAAAAGGGTATTTATATCTTTTTAAATAAAAAGATACATTCCTATCAAGTGTGGTGATGTAAGTCTATTTTGGTATGGAATTGGATTTTGGGAACTGTTTCTACCAAGCGTGGTGACGTAAGTCTGTTTTGGTATGAAACTATATTTTGGGAAGCATTCTTACCAAGCGTGGTGATGTAAGTCTGTTTTGGTATGGAATTGGATTTTGGGAACTGTTTCTATCAGGCATGGTGACATAAGTCTGTTTTGGTATGAAATTATATTTTAGGAAACATTCCTACCAAGCATGGTGACGTAAGTCTGTTTTGGTATGGAATAGGATTTTATGAATTGTTTCTACGAAGCGTGGTGACGTATGTCTGTTTTGGTATGAAACTTGTTTTAAGAGGTAGGTCCTGTAGACGTGGTGCTTTTGTCTGTTCTGGCTTGGTACTGGGAAAGGGTACTTCCAAACATGGAGACTTTTGTCTGTTCTGATAAGTAGCCCTGTTTTGATGAAGGAATAAGAGTGGCATATCAAGGAGAGGTGTACTTGGAATAATGGAGGCATTGTCATATTTGGATATTATTATAACTCTTATTATTATTATTACAAATTGGATTTATTAACTTTGAATCATCATTTCTTTGTGACCTGATGAATTAGAGATATTATTCCTATTGGAAACAATAATTTAGATGTTATTGAGAAGAGAAAATGGTTTGTCACAAAAAGGCAAGTATTGCCTAAAATCTTTCCATATTGGAATATTGGATCTTTAAACAGATGTATTGGTAGCAAGAACTAATATTAATATGTTATTCTATCATTCTTCATATTGAAATTTGCATTGTTTGGTTGGAATACAGATAGTACTGAACAAAGTTATTTTGTTATATTTTTTGTGTTTATCACCCTGCATATGCAAAAAAGGGATTTACTCACTAGACCATTCTGGTCTAAACCTCATTTTTTGTTTTAAAAATATGCAATGCAGGAACTGCGGGGTCCAGGTATAATAAGGGGAAAGGTAAAATGTGATTATTTTTCTAATCTGATATCTGCTTTTGAAGATTTGCATGAGATTGTTTATTTTTGGAAGATACATGTTGTATACATGTAGTAGTATAGGATTTTATTTTGAATATTTTTATATGTAGATTTTGTACATATAAGAATCCTTGTACTAGTGGGACCATTGTGGTGTAAATGGTATTTCTATGTAATGAAATATGTGTTGTGCAAATGTGGTGTTTGGGGGTGTTACAGAAGTGGTATCAGAGCCTTGGTTTAAGAGATTTAGGTATTCAAAGCATGATGCCTAGAATTAAACTGTCATTTGCATGTTAAGGGTCCCGGACATAATTAGTATCACTGGGAATAAAATATAATGGGTTAAAGAGGAGAGTATGTATGGTGAATTCGAATTACAAATGGCCAATGTAATTAAGAATTTACAGGTATATACCTATACTCAGATACCATATTATATTTGGGAATGTGAATACGTGATATTTGATACTAAAATATATGCAGATGTCTAGTCGATCACGAAGATTAGAAAGAATTGCCCACCCCGAATCGGGGAAGAACTAGAAGTAGAAGGCAAGGAAGGAGTCAGGCCTAGATTCGCCCGGATCAAGGGGAATCTATTTATGAGAATGCACATCAAGGGCAGAGGCAGCAACCTAATTTTATAACTACAGATGTACTRGCAGAAGAAATGGGAAAACTGAGGGAAACTTTGATATCCATAATGGGTATGCCAGCCAGAGTAGAAACTGAGCAAGTTGGAATTAATCCTCCAGCTCCTTCAGCAGGCAGTAATAATAGGGGATGAGACATAAAAATGTTCTTGACTTCTAAACCACCAATATTTTCCAGAGAAAGAGATCCAGTAAAAGCAATGTGCTAGATAAAAGAGATCGAATCAAAATTTAACACTAGTAGGTGTTCTGAAGAATATAAGGTTAGATTTGCGGTATCCATGCTCAAATCTAATGCCTTATATTTGTGGGATGTGGAATCCTCGATACAACCAAATATACTGCAAATAATGTCTTGGGAAGAATTTGTGAACAAATTCAAAACACAATTATGTCCTACAATGGCAGTAAGACAGATGGAAGAGGATTTTCTGAAGCTGGAACAAGGGAATAAATCTGTACGGGATTATACTGAGAAATTTATTGATTTTTCTCGTTTTGCGGAACATTATGTTTCTTTAGAGTCCCG
>NW_020205067.1:1916-8514 GCF_001531365.2 Cynara cardunculus var. scolymus | reverse complement strand
TTGAGCCAAGATCGATTAAGTCAAGTTTTTGATATAATTATGAACGTTGTGTAAATTTTAACTCCTGTTATGTCGATGAACCGTTTTGTTTTTGAACAACTTGAAATGGTGTTATTTATAAACTGTTGCTGTGATTCGCTTGTCTGTTATCATCCCGTGTTTCCGCTTTAGCGGGGTGTGACATTACCCTTGGTTTACTAATTGTGGTGTATAGTGGACTATGATTTAATAGGCCAATCTATAGTCACAGTGAACGAACGTTGTTGACATATTTCTTTCCATAACTGAACCATGCAGAAACATTATAAGATCAAGCCTCTCTAACATATGCCAAAAATAAACTAGGTTATACACATCATTCTCATCATATGTCCCTGTTTTCAAGACCCATGGTCGGGTTTATAGGCCATTTTGGTCTGCAAAGTGTGTGGCAGAAAAATTAAAAGATCAAGCCTCTCCAACATATGCTAAGAGTATATAACCTTCCTAGGGCTTATAGACATCATTTTTATCACATATTCCTGTTATCAACATATGCCTAGAGTAAACACCTCTCCAATTGCCTTGCTTATGTTCCTACTTGCCCCTATAATTATACCTCCACAAAAGCAAGCATATGTTCATGTAGCCAATCATTATACTTTTACCGTTGTTATTTAGGTTCGCAGTAAAAGTAACATAAAGTTGTACATAACCACCATGCCCATTGTTGGTGATTTTAGTATCGTCAACTTCTTTTGGTATTATTGTGATTCACTTGAGATTGATGAGGTGATAAGGCAAACAATGTTGACAATATCACCTCAGATCGCCGAAGATGGGCATCAAAGGGGCAGCACTGCTGGTGGTGGTCCTACTGAAAGGTTGGAAACCTTCTTGAAAGAAGACGTTTTCTTAGAAATTTCAACTATCTCGAGCGTTGTTCAAAGCCTTTGTGATTAGAGAGTTTTGAGTCTTTACTTGGTTGTAGTAGTGGCCCAAAGGCTCCGGACCTTATGTCCAGAGCTTATAAACTAAGGATTGCATCTGCCTCTAATCGTAGGTATCACCTCTAGGATCGGTGGCTATTATATTAGTGACCATATACACAAAGAAACAAAAGGATGACAACCACCAAATTGATGATTCCTAAATCCATTCCATCTTTAAAATACATCCTTAACTATAGAACAAGAAAGACAGATTGTTGATCCTCTCTCTCATTTGATTTGATGATAATTCCTTTTACCCTATACGAAGTATTTATGTTTCTGTTTTCAGTTCCAACGATCATCACTGAGCCTGTTCAGTGATCGTTGAAGAAGTTGTATTGTAAATTCAATCAACGACAACGATACTTCAAGAAGACAAAACTCACACCAAAGAACCTTCAGCGAAAGTCGAAGACTGAAACTGAAGATTAAAGACTGGCGAGTACGTGATCTGAAGCGGTATTCAGTGATTACAATCTTGTCTACATCTGTGTGAAGTTTGCCCAAGCCTCAGCGAATGCTGAAGAGACCTTCATGTTATTCCAGCATTCAGCGATCAAAAGAAGCTCGTTGAGCACGTGTTTTTGTCTTGTTCTTACACACACAAAGGACAAACCCATACCCTTTCTTAACGTTAGTACGATACGGAGCCGGTTAGTTGACTCTATTACCCACCAACTTTGTGAAAGAATTTCTGCTCATGAATAGGCTTTTGTACTATTCACTGTAGCAAAAGACAAGCCTTCCCCTTAAGGCTTGACACGCGTTCTAACCCTACCACGTTGCATTAAATGTGCATTTAGGTGTTAATAGTATATACATAAATCAACTTAGTCCTATTATGATTCCAATTAGATCCATTTAGGTGTTATTGGACACATTATGCCTCACAATTATATACATAACTCGTTATACCTCAATTAGATCCATTTAGGAAGGTGTTCCAATCAACCTAGTCCTATTATATACATAACTAGTAATACCTCAATTAGATCCATTTAGGTGTTATTGGACACATTATGACTCACCTAGTTCATTATGACCCACTTAGACTCGTTAAGGAGAATAACAAAAATCATAGTCACTTATTCCAAAATGAGCCCTTAAGAACCACTAAGACCCGTATACCTCAATTAGATCCATTTTTGTCTTGTTACGCATATTATGACCTACTTAGTCTCATATGAGGCATTACACTCATTAAGTAAAACTAGAAGGGTACTCGTGCAATGCATCGAGATACATCTTGATTTCAGTATTTCGATTTATTTATTTTTTATGTCGATATAATACGGTTTTATGTGATTTTGAGAAAGTGATAATGTTCTTGTTTTTGAATAAAATATAAATTTGAAAATATTATAAAATTTTGAAAAAATATATATCGATATCAGTATCAAATTAACCTTTTTAAAAGTTCTTGTGTTTTTGTGTAATTTCCTTAATTCAATTTTTTAATTATAGATTAATTTAGGTTCTGTAACAAAGAAATTTAATTTAGGTTTAATAAGATAATTTTTTATAAAGATAATAACTAAAGTATTATGTTATAACTCAATGATTATCCTAATTATATTTTAGATTTTTTAGATTTAAGGTGAGATGTTTCTCCAATATTTGATCATGTTTATCTGCAGTTAGTTACACGAATTCAAATATGGAGCTTTAATAAGTACAATTTTAAGTAATATGCATCAATAAACAGTACTTCGTGCATAAAAAATGGTTTTTATAAGTTTTTGTCAAATGCTTTATAATATAGTATAGATAAGACCCATTATAATTCCAAAACAACCCATCAAGAACTACTTTGACTCGTTATACCTCAATCCAATCCATTTAGGTCTACCTAGACACATTATAACCCATTTAGATTCGTTAAGGAGAATAAGATCTATTATAGCCACTTATTCCAAACTAACCAATCAAGGAGCATTTTGACCTATTATACCTCATTAGATCCATTTATTTCTAAATAGACACTTTCTGACTCACCAAGTGCATTACGACCCACTTAGACTCATTAAGGAGAATAAGACCCATTATAGCCACTTATACAAAACAAGTCGTTAAGGACTACTTAAACCCTTTTAACCTCAATTAGATCCAATAAGATCTAATTAGACACGTTATGATCCACTTAGTCCCATTATGAGCCACTTATACTCACTAAGTAGAATAAGATCCATTATACCCATTAATTCCAAACACAACCTATTAAATTCCTCTATGACCTAGTATACCTCAATTAGATCTATTTACATCTAGTTAGACACATTACAACTCACTTAGTCCCTCTATGATCCATTTACACTCATTAAAGAGAATAAGATGCATTATACCCACTTATTCCGATATAACCCATCAAGGGCCACTTTGACTCGTTATACCTCAATTAGGTAAATTTATGTATACTTAGACACATTACGACTCACCCACTGAATTTAGACCCACTCAGACTCATAAAGAAGAATAACAGAAATTATAGCAACTTATTCCAAAATGAGCCATTAAGAACAACGAAGACCCTTATACCAGAATTAGATCCATTTAGGTCTGGTTACACACATTAAGACCCTTATACCCACTAATTCCAAAAACAACCCATCAAGGACCACTTTGACTCAATATACCTCAATCAGACCCATTTAGGTCTAACTGGACAATTATAACCCGCTTGGACTCGTTAAAGAGAATAAGACCCACTTATTCTGAAATAACCCATCAAGGACTACTTTCACTCGTTATATGTGATAAATGGATCCTGGTTATTACCCGAAGTATTTATTATGTGAATTAATTATTTATGTGAGTACCTGCTTACATGGGTTAAGTACGTAAGTATACGTATTTCATGCATGGGGATATATGCATAATATATACAGGTGCATATATATATATATGTATGCATGATATTAATATGCATAAGTGTATGTGTGCATGAGTTATATGTATGCATGAATTTTATATGCATGCGTGTGGGGGTGAGGGAGTGGCCGACTTTCCTATTTTTGGAAAGTATAGATAGAAGGGTTGAATTATCAGGCAAAGTTTTCTTGCCTTATTGGAAAATTGAGAGCAATTGAGAAGTGTTGTCCGGATATTCAAGTGGTTTTGAAATCTTCTTCAACAATTAAGAATTCTCATAAGGTGAGTGATTCTAAACTTCTTTTTACATAAATGTTGTTTTGATACTGTTTTTAATGATTGTTGGGTATATTTCATAAAAAAAATTTGTATCTGATTTGGGCTCTTAATCGGACAAAAGGATGACCGGACTAAATATAAACCGGATAGCGGACACGTGTTGTCCGATTTAACTGATAACCGAACAGAGTGTTGTGCGATTTAGGGATTTAGTGAGATTTCAATTATGTAAATCGGTTAAAAGCTTTGAATGGAGAAGTAGGAATACGACTAAGTGATGAGCGGTTTAGTCTTAAATCTATCAAGGGTCGTTCGGATTAAGTTATAAATCGACCAAGGGTTGTTCGGATTGATAACTCGGACAAGTGTGTGTTGTCCAGATTTGTACATCAGACAAAGGGACAGTGTTGTCCGGATTGCTTGTCCGGATGATTAATTGAGGTAAATTGCAAGTGTTGAGAATCCTTGTAAGTTTTGCAAATTAATAATGATTATTATTTGATTAAATTATGTTATTATAAAAGGAGTATTTTATTTTATTTAAAAAAAAAAAGATATGTTCCTACCAAGCGTGGTGACGTAAGTCTGTTTTGGTATGGAACCGGATTTGAGAAAATGTTTCTACCAAACGTGGTGATGTATGTCTGTTTTGGTATGAAACTATATTTTGGAAAACATTCCTACCAAGCATGGTGACATAAGTCTGTTTTGGTAAGGAATTGGATTTTGTGAACTGTTTCTACCAAGCGTGGTGACGTATGTTTGTTTTGGTATGAAACATGTTTTAAGAGTTAGTTCCCCCAGACGTGGTGACTTTGGTCTGTTCTGGCTTGGAACTAGGAATGGGTACTTTCAGACGTAGTAACTTTTGTCTGTTCTGATAAGTAACCCTATTTTGTGGAGCAACAAGGGTGGCGTATCAAGAAGAGGTGTACTTGGAATAAGGGTGTGATAATCGGATTCTAGTTATCACCCAAGGTAAATAATATGTGATTATTTGATTAAATGATTAAGTGATAGCATGATAAATTGTTACGTTTGATCATGCTGAGATATGAAAATGTGCATAATACGAAATGCATATGTTATGTGTTTACATGTATGCATGGTATATATATATATATATGAACAAGGTGTATGCATGCATGCATGAGAGTTTTGTTATAAAAGGGGCTGGGTTAGCTGCCTTTCTAGTTTTGGAAAAGTATAAAAGGGAGGCTGAGCCTCCATATTTTCTCTTCTTGCATTTGCTAAAAGTTGTGCAATTTAAAAGAGGAAAGATTGACCGGATTACTCTTGTAAAGAAGATTCAAGTGTCTGATTTCAAGAAGTTGAATCTCATTTGATTGCATAAGGTGAGTAGTTTCTAAAACTCTTTTGCATAAAAATTATTACTGGTTTCATATGAATTTTGTTTGAATATGGATAGAAATCAGTCTTTTTGCTCTAAGTGTTTATCCAGATATTAAACCGGACAAGGTTTGACCGGATTACTTTAAATCGGACAAAGGAAGGACGAAGTATTGTCCGGACTATTTTAAATCGGACAAAGGTTAATCGATGTATTGTCCGAATTGTCTTAAATCGGTTAAGTATTGATCGGGTTATGATTGGTAAGAAAAGTTATCTTTTTAAACTAAGAAGTAGGAATACGACCAAATAGTGGGCGGGTTATTTTAAATCGGCTAAGTAATGAGCGGGGTATTGACCGGACATGTTATCCAGACAAAGATGGTTTATATTCTAAGTGATAAATCGTTCAAGCTTTATGTGGGGTATTGACCGGATTTGTTATCCAGACAAAGTTGAAATTTGTTCAAGTGTTAAATCGGACAAAGCTTAGGCTGTGTTGTCCGGATAGTTGACCGGAGTTGAAGTCCGGCTAATCAAATTGACCGGATTTGATGTAATGTTGTGTTTTCAATAAGAAATGTTATTTTATCATAAAAAGAAAGTTTTGAAATAAATGATTTTGTTTTAATAATAATTTCAATGACTGCGGTTTATTTGAAATTATTCTGTGAAATATTTTGAAGAGAAAATAAGGGTGGCATATCAAGGAGATGTGTACCATGGGATAAGGGTGGCATATCAAGGAGAGGTGTACCATGGGATAAGAATGGCATATCAAGGAGAGGTGTA
This sequence comes from Cynara cardunculus var. scolymus, assembly GCF_001531365.2. NCBI lineage: Eukaryota > Viridiplantae > Streptophyta > Magnoliopsida > Asterales > Asteraceae > Cynara > Cynara cardunculus. Next base: position 2,254 of record NW_020205067.1, on the reverse strand, counting down.
CCTTTGGATACAAGGGTGGCATTTGTATGTGTGTTGTATGATATAACTCATTCTATTATATCCTTTAAGACTACCGTGGTCCGGAGTCTTTATTTCTTTGTGATTTAAAGATTTAAGATTAAGGTTCTTATTGGAAATCATAGTTTGAATGTTATTGAGGAGAAAATATCAGGTTTGGCCTGAAGCTTTATGTAAACCTTGTTTGATTTGAGAAGGTTTAAAAGTCGCATTATATGAAACTTGATTAGTACAAAGGTATAAGATTTGAATAGCTAAGTGTTTAGCTGGAAAAGATATTATGATATGGTGTTATGTCTTTAATTGTTCATATATTTGTT
>NW_020205067.1:0-1677 GCF_001531365.2 Cynara cardunculus var. scolymus | reverse complement strand
GATTTAGGTATTCAACAGCATGATACCTAGACTTAAACTGTTTTATTGCATGTTAAGGGTCCCAGACATAGTTAGTTCCATTGGAAATAAATATGATTGGTTGAAAGAACAGTGTGTAAATTTTAATTACATCTGGCCAGTGTAATTATGAATTTACAGGTACACATCTGAACTTGAATACTTCATTATATTTGGGAATGTGAAAATATGATTATTAATACTAAACTTTGCAGATGTCTAGTCGAACTAGAAGATCTGAAAGAGTGGCTCGTCCAGAATTTGAGGAAAGGGAAGAAACACCCATAAATCTACCGACTAGCATGTCTGGAAATAGAGGTCGGGGAAGAACAAGGGTACGAGGCAGAGGAAGAAGCCAGTCTCAGGGAAGGGGTCAGACCGAAATACATTCTGAACATGAGGAATCCCACTCTGGGAATGTTCAAGAAAGGTCGGTGCACATCCTGAATATATATAACCAGAGATATGTTGGCAGAAGAAATGGGGAAGTTGCGGGAAACTCTGACATCTATCATGGGAATACCGGCTAGGGTGGAAACAGAAAGAGTGGAAGTTCATCCCTTTGTTCCAATCACTCACAACAAAGAAGGTGACATTAAGATGTTTTTAGCATGTAAACCACCAACCTTTTCTGGAGAGAGAGATCCAGTGAAAGCTATGTGCTGGATTAAGGAGATGGAATCTGTATTCAACACCATTCGGTGCCCGGAAACAGATAAAGTTCGACTTGCTATTTCTGTATTAAAGTCAAATGCTTTATTTTGGTGGGAAGTTGAATCTTCTACCAGAACGGATGTTTTACAAACTCTGTTTTGGGTAGAATTCGTGGATCGATTCCAGAATCAATTATGTCCCAAAACAGCAGTGAGACAAATGGAGGAGGATTTCCTGAAGTTAGAGGAAGGAAATGGAACAGTTCGGGAGTATACCGAAAGATTCATTGAATACTCTCGTTTTGCCGAACATTATGTTTCAACTGAATCCAGGAAGATAGAGARGDATATYTGGGGTTTGAAACCCTCAATTAGAGAGTTTGTTATTGCTATGAACCCCAATACCTTTCCATTAACARTAGAGGCARCTGAGGTGACCGAACGAAATAAGAATAGACAATCAGAAGGAAAGGTTGTTGAGAAAAAAAATGGGAAGGGCCTTCATCTTTCCGAGGGCCGAAAACTATAAGATATGATAATAGATCGGAACAAAAGATCAGTGAGAAAGTCTGCTCACAGTGCCGATAGGTTCATCAGGGTGAATGCAAGATGGACCCAAGGAAATGTTATAAGTGCGGTGAGGCAGGTCATTTATCCAGAAATTGCCCAGCTAACCGAAGGTGTTTTAATTGCAATTCTCCAGATCATATTCGACCAAATTGCCCCTTGTTGAGAACTCCACAGTTAACAATAGGGAGTAATGCGTCGGGTACACGAGGAAGATCTACTGTGAATAGAGGAGGGCAAGGAGGGGCGTGGGGACGATCCTTCCAGATGACTAAGAATGAGGCAGAAGCATCACCGGATGTAGTAACAGGTACATTCCTCCTGAATTTGACTCGGGTGCAAACTTTTCGTTTTTATCACCATTGTTTGCTCAAACTGCATGTCTGAATTTTGTGCTACTTGATGATAAATTAGTAGTTGATACTGCTAATAGTCAGGA
>NW_020205066.1:3349-8466 GCF_001531365.2 Cynara cardunculus var. scolymus | reverse complement strand
TTCTACAAACTGTTTAGTATTCTTRTAGACCCTTTGGAACCAACAACTTCATTCAAGGATAACTTCGTTTCATGTTCGTTCCTCAGGGTTGGTCCGTTATTAGGACTTGAAGGTCTTTTTGTTCTTCCACCTTTCTTCAGAGTAGCCTTTTCAGAGACAATGACATACCTGGACATCTTCTTGATCAGATCGCTGATGATGTCTTCGATAACCGACTTATGTCTTGATTTTGAGCGTTGAATGGCTTGGCGGATCTCCAACCATTCACTGTAGCCATACTCTTCGAGTTAGGAAGGGTACTCCGTGACAGCGTCAATGTTATCCCTGGTGATGAGCATTGAGATCAGCAATCGACCGTATTTCTTTCGTCCGCTGATGGTGACGTTTGAAATTAGGTGAGGACTAGTCCTCTTATGTAAGCATTCTTCACTCCATCTTCTGTCACGCTCGGCCAGCTTTAGATTTTTCTCATGTTCAGCTTCTGCAATAGTAAGAATCTTAGCCTGGGCCTAGACAACATTCACCATCTTTTTGGATTTCTTCCTTGGATGAACTTTGGGAGCAAGAGACTTGGCCAGCTTAAGCTTTCCTCAGTCTGTTGTCGTTGAATTTTGAGTTCTTCCTCGGCCTTGAGTTCCTCGAGTCTTTCAGTTTCTGACAGGAAATCGAACTCACCACAACTAGAGGTACGAAGAGGGATTTTTTACTCTAGTTTGGTCGAGCGACTCCTTCAGCTGAGACATCTGCTAATCGGTGGGAGCGCTAGGGGATGGGTTTTCAGGGACCCATTCCTCCAGCCGACTGCAGGTAGTGGAGGGGATGGAAAGTTGATGCATAGAAGTTATGGTGGTAAAGCTAGAGGATTCATTTGTTAAGGGTTCTAGAGGTTGGAAAAGTACCTTTAAGTTGCCTTCGTTAGCAACACCCTTGTCTTTCGACTTGGTGTTTTGGTTCTTTCCTTAAGTTTTCTCTTTCTATCTTTGCTCCCCCTGGGATGCAGAATCCCTAAGGGTGACGCCTTTCATGGCACCGACAGGTCTCTGGTACTGAATTATGAAGTCGTCGTCATCGTCTTCTTTATCATCATCATCAATCCAGATCTTTACCAGCGTCAGGAAGGTCAGGAGATTCACCGTCTTCTTCATCGTCTTCATCATCATCTTCCATATCACCAACATTAGCTGTAGAGGTGATTGGAAGATCATTATCACGAGCTTCAGCGCCAGCTCGGACGACATCAACATCCTCAGCTACAGGAGCTTCACAGAAGGTTGGGTTTTCATCAACGACATCAACTTCAGCTTCAGCTCTAGGAGCTTCAGCTTTAGTGTCTGTCGCTGGAACAACATCAAGATTAGCAATAGCCGCATGTGAAGGAGCAGCTTCAGACTTTGTCTCCCCCTCTTTGGTAATAGCTTTGGAGAAATAGCCAAAGAAATGGTCGGTGCGACTCTGAAGTTCCATCATTTCCTTGAGTCTGGTCATAGCGTGGGCTAGGAGAATAGTAACCTCACATGCTTCATCTAGTTGTGCACGATCAACAACAATGAAAGACGGTTCAGGTGTTGGGATTGGCTGTTGGAGAGTCGCCAAGATCGCTGCATCAACTCTGTATTCTTAGCAATAGGAGCATTCGCTTCATCAACCTTGCTTGTTAAAGCGTGGATGGCCTCAGCGTTGGCTTGCACAACCACTTGCATTGACGAGAGCTTGTCCTTGACCTCATTTACTTCAGCACGGACGATTGAGAGGTCAGTAGCTACTTCTTCCCTTTGAGGCATGCCCTTATGGACTTCGTCCATTTTGATGAGGACAATCTCGACTGCAGGGAGGAGTAGCTTTACATCATCAGCCATGTTGTACTCATCTTCCATGGTTGGTTCTTCAAAAGGACCTGAAAAGGAACTATTGTGAGCATAAGGAAGCTCGAGGTTAGTATAAATGAAATGGTAATTGGCCAGATGTAATCCGAATATACCTTACACACTGATCTCTTAACTTATCATATTTATTTCCAAAGGTGCTAACTATGTCTAGGACCCCTAATATGCAATGAAATAGTTGAAGTCTAGGCATCATGCTGTGAATACCTAAATCCCTTAAACTCAGGCTTTGATACCACTTTTGTAACACCTATAACTCACATTGCATATAACATATAATTCATTGAGAGAAATACATGTTTAATCCCACAAAGGTCCAAAGTACAAGAAACTATATTACAAAATACACAACCCAAAAATTCCAAAATACATGTTCTTGTACTACATAACATTAAACTTCAAAACACATCCACATATTGATCTTCACATAGCTATGCATATAGGGAAACAAATCATATTTTTCCCTTTCCTTTACTATCATTATACTCTGTTGTTCCCGCAATACGTATTTGAAACACAAAAATGAGGGTTAGACCTGAAGGTCTAGTGAGATCCCTTTTTCCATGTAATTGCAGGGTGAAAATCACCAAAACATTATTTAAATCAATCATTTCACATAAAAGAACATAAATCCGTAATCTATTTAGTCCATCGGTCCTCTGGTTCCAATGACCAGATTTAGAAAATATTTTTATAGGATAGCAGGACCAGAGCTCCTCTGGTTCCTCTACCAGAGCTTCTGGTTATACCAACCAAAGCTTCTCTCGAGTTAATCTTCGTAAATGTACAAAATCAAGTGTCAAGGATAGATAAAATAGTTCTCAAGTATGAAAGTGTGAAATAAAAAGGGCTCAAGTATGACCAGAGCCTCTAGTTCTACTAACCAGAGCTTCTGGCTCAAAACTCATGACCAACCAGAGGCTTTCTAGTTCAACGCGAAGACCAACCAGAGCCCCTCAGGTTTGTCATTTTTTATATGAAAAGTTTCTAAGTTAAAATAAAGGGAAAATTATACCAAAATGGAATCAACTTTCACCTAATTCCTATTTTGGGGAACCAACTTTCAAAATCGTCATTTTGGGGAACCAACTTGCAAACGATTCTTATTTTGGGGAACCAACTTTCAAAATCGTCATTTTGGGGAACCAACTTGCACCTGATTCCTATTTTGGGAAACCAACTTGCAAAATAATTATAGAAAAATAACTAAAATTCGTTTTTTTTCAAAAATTAATACAATAAAATCTATTTTTCATTTCAAATTTCGTTTTTTTAAATTCAGATATCAAATTGAACATTTTTAAAAAAAATTCCAAATTACCACAATAAAAATTGTTTTTTACTATTAAAAAATTAATAGAAAAAAATTAATTGATGCAATAAAAAAATAAATATTAAATATCATATTTAAGATTTTTACATCTAACCAATTACATCAATTAAATTTTTTCTATTAAATAGATTTTTTTTTTTGCATTAGTAAAAAACAATTTTTATTGTGGTAATTTGGATTTTTTTTAATTGTTCAATTTGATATCTGAATTAAAAAGAACAAGAATTGAAATGAAAAATAGATTTTATTGCATTAATTTTTGAGAAAAAATGAATTTTAGTTATTTTTTAATGATTATTTTGCAAGTTCGTTTCCTAAAATAGGAATCAGGTGCAAGTTGGTTCCCCAAAATAACGATTTTGAAAGTTGGTTCCCCAAAATAGGAATCAGGTCCAAGTTGGTTCCCCAAAATAACGATTTTGAAAGTTGGTTCCCCAAAATAGGAATCAGGTATAAGTTGGTTCCCCAAAATAAGAATCAGATGCAAGTTGGTTCCCCAAAATAACGATTTTGAAAGTTGGTTCCCCAAAATAGGAATTAAGTGAAAGTTGGTTCCATTTTGGTGCAATTTTCCCTAAAATAAAAGTAAAAAATCTTATGAACATCTTTTAAAACGTAACTTTGGCACAGAGCTCCTATCTAATAGATACAGAGCCTCTGGCTTAAATAAAAGCTTTGTAAAAAGACTTGTATCAATATCAAACCATCATCCAGAACCCTTTGGTTCTATTGTGAGGACCAACCAGAGCCGCTCTGGTTCCTTTTAGGGAACAACCAGAGCCTCTCTGGTTCCTCATAAAACGAACACTTTGTCAAAAGCATAGTTTAACCAAAACCATTGGCCATAAGCCAAGTTTTCCCCTTCTCAATAACATCATTACTATCATTTCTAATAAGAGCAACATCCATGAGTCCTCAAATCACAAAGAAGTAAGAACTCAAAACTATTGTAATTTTAAGAGACATAATAGCAAGAGCTATAATAATCACACATACAAATGCCACCCTTATATCCAAAGGTACACCTCTCGTTGATATGCCACCCTTATAACCGAAGGTACACCTCTCCTTGATATGCCACCCTTATCCCATGATACACCTCTCCTTGATATGCCACCCTTATTTCCTCATCAAAATCTATGGATTAGTTCCAAACGAAGACAGACYGAAGTCACAACCGTCTTGATGGAACATCCTCCATAGTTTTAACCATCAAAATCTATAGATTAATTCCAAAAGAAGACAGACCGAAGTCACAACCGTCTTGAAGGATTACCCTCTATAGTTTTTAACCAATAATGGTTTCAAAATAGTTTTATCTTAGAACTTTAAAACTCAAGAGCCATATATTCTTTCAATATCATTTCCAAACTAAAAATCTCCCTTAAATCCTTGAAATAGGATATCATCCAATACTGTTTTAAAGAAGCAAAATCTTCTTTATTACCCAAAAATAGTTTTCACAATCCCAGATTCATAAAGCTTAATTTAAACTGTCAAAACAGTTCATATCATTCTTCCTTAAAATCGATCATCAAAATCAAGTATTTCAAATAATATTATTCAAATGATTTAGTAACAAAAACTCACCTTATTATGCACAGATTTGAAGATTTAACTCACACAACAACTTCTTCAAATAAACACAGATTCCTTAAATGACCTTTATGCAAATATTCTTCTCAAAAACAATCTTCACCGCCACACTCAAACACTTTTTCTTTCTTACAGGGATTTCTTAAAAGTAAGATAAGATAAGGTTTTTTTTATCTTTATCTTATATATATATATATATATATATAAGGGAGCGATCAAATGCAAACCACTCAATTTGTACAAACCGTGCAAACCGCATTCAACCAATCATAATTTTTCATTTCGTTCATTTTTTTTGTAATTAT
>NW_020205066.1:0-1120 GCF_001531365.2 Cynara cardunculus var. scolymus | reverse complement strand
GTGATGGTTGGTGTGGTGGTGATGGTTGCGTTGGTACAGCGGATGGAGATGTATATGCAGCCGCCGCCTCTGTCTCCCCCTCACGAGGTCAAAGACCTTGATCATTGGGGTCTTGGTCATCTTGGCGTTGTTGTTTGCTTGGGCGGCTGCTCGAGCACGAGGCGCGAAACTGTATCAACAAAGGCCTGGAACTCAGCCTTGGTGACCAGATCGGCTAAGGGGGTAACCCCTGCAGCAACGGATGCTGCAGGTTGTGCCTCTGTTCCTGAGGCGCCTTCTTGGCCTTGTGTGAAGGTAGGCCACGAAGGACTTCCATCATTGCCTTGATAGCCTTCGAGAGAAGAACTATCTCGTGATGTTTGGACATCCTCTTCCTCTTCTTCAGCTTCAGAGGCTGAGTAAGTGAATCGAATGTGTGTACCCTTTGGTAGAACAAATACCGAGGGTAGTGGTGCACGAAATGAAAATCGCTCTGAACGATCTATGGGTTCAACATAAGAAGCAACAAATGCATCTGTGTGTGTGAGAGGTTGTGGCGAGCGCTGAGGCGAAGGGGCTCTTATCTCTTCATCACCTCTCTGTTGAGAGAGAGGTGATGGGGTATGAGATTCCTCGGCTTGTTCATCTCCAGAGGCTCGAAGGATGGCCTCTGGATGGCTAGCTTGGGTTTGGATTGGACTGGGTCGTCCTGTTTCAATATCCCTTTGGCTTTGATCGTCAGGGATAGTGGATGTGGGTACCTTTTGGGTAGTAGGTAGGGAAATATGTTGGTGAGGGCCGGAGGAAGCACGAGTATCATCATCATCATCGTCATCATCCGATGAAGACGATGGTTGTGTTCCCTCGCTTGGAGGGGGACGACTCTAAGTGCTCCGGGGTAGCTGCCCTCGGTTCTTGAGACAGCATGGAGCGTTCATAGGCTTGGCGTATCTCACTTGTCGATGGAATGACAGTGAGCATAGCCCTTGACATCGGTCTGTTGATGCTGTATCCTTCCTTCGAAAGGGTTRGGCRGTGTCCTTGCATTTTGTAGACCGGGGTGTATGTCTCTGTTGCGGGGATTGGTGGAAGATGTTTAAAAAAATGGAATTTAAAATCTCATCTAATTGTAAGATTAATA
>NW_020205065.1:0-7978 GCF_001531365.2 Cynara cardunculus var. scolymus | reverse complement strand
TCAAGATATTTTACACCGTCAATTATATTGTTAAAACATTTTGTACATTAATAAAATATTATTATTTCTCCTGAATATTTAGTTTCAAGATATTTTATTGATGGAATATAATAAAAAAATAGATCTTCTTTCACGATGATTCGTTTAACTTGTAATTTAATTTTTGAGGGTTCTTCAAATTTGGAGAACTATACATWTTTTTTCTCAATTTTTTACTTTGAAGATTTTGTTGAAGCATAAAGTTACCCAAAATCTTCTTTTTCCTACTTTGGAAAATATGTTGGAGATTTCTATTAGAAAAATAATGACGATTTCTTTAGTAAAGCTTTGAAGTAGATTCAACTGATAATTCTTGTATTCGTAGTGTTGTTCTTGTTCGAGTTGTTTCTTTGAATGCTCTTGAGGATGTTTTTGGGAAGGTGTTGAYGCTAAGGGACGAAAACCAATGGTTGGCATCCTACTAGAACACCAATCGTAAGTGTTGACGTTACTCAATTTTGCGTCGAGTTTAATATTATCAGCAGTTGACGTTTTTGTGTCCATGTTCTATTGTAAAGATTGATATTCCCTCAATGTCACCGTTTCTGGACAGCCAGGAAAAACTTAACATAGGTTTCTTCAGTTGTCTAACCTGGAGTTTGCTCAGAACGACCAATAGTCGATCATTAATAGACAAAGACGACGATGTTGAATTTGTAGGGTCGTGTGGACCAGAAAGAGGAGAAGAATGAGGAGAGAAAGGAGACGAAGTCGTGATTGGTAGKTYATCTATTTTTATTACTTTGTCATTATTATTTACGTTGAGGTAATTAACATCGTCAAATTTTTACAGGTGTTCACCGGTCTACGAAGACCCCAACCCCAACCCTTTTTAAGAAAAAAAAAAGATGTTGGTCTTACCTACAAGGGAAAGAATTTGAAAGAAAGAACCTAACGTCGGGCATAGACGGCAAGAATAAAAAGATGGAGATAGCAAGGGAACCGTCTTCGAAGATCGACGACCATCCAAAGGTTGTCGATTTAGAGAACACGAAGGTCATGTCGTCCCCTTTGGAGATAACATCCTTGACTTCTCTGAAGGGGGTGCAAAAGGCAACAAYGACTAAAACCTCTTCTGTGATGCGCATGCAAGGGGGTATTAGTCGACAGAAAAACATGCTCTCGATGTGAAGTTAGAAACTCTTTTGCACCTTGAGAAATAGGGAAGGTCAAAGGACAAGCTGCGAGGAYGCCTGAAGGAGGCCTTGACTAATGTAAAACCCAAATTTTTTTAAATATATAAATAATATTATATGAGCCTTATAATTTTCCTTTATAAAATTCATTTGAAGTGTTGAAATATTTACGTAATTAATTAAAGAAAATAATTGCAGAAATCTTAAATAAATAAATAATGAAAAGAAAGACAAAAAAGAAAATAAAATAAAATTGTGTTTTTTATTATAGGACCAAAAATGTAATATATCACGTCAGGAGGGATCTGGTTGTAAATGTCAGAAAGTTCAGAGGCCGAATATCATTTTTTTCAAAAATGAGGACCTGTTTTGCCAAAAGTACATGAATGTTTGTAGAAAACGACCTCACAGCCTAAAACTCGCGATTTGGCCAATTTCTTCAACTAATAAGCCAAAACTCTTGACATATAAATTGTAGAGCATTGGCTTTGGATCGTTTTGAGTCAAATAGCTAGTAAAATCGTTGAGTTTTGAGAGAGAAATCTGAGTTTGAAGATCGAAATAAAATATCTCGGTTTTTCATCGATTTTGGGCGAGATTCTTAACCAAATCTTTTATTTTTTATGTCTGTGGTTTCGTTTTTAAGTACTCTATCAAACCTTAGTAGCCTCATGTCTCAGATTTGTGTTTACGTGGTTCGATTTATATTATGAAATTGTTGAATTTAGTTTTAAAAACAAAACTTTAAATGAGAAAWTGGAACTCATTTCTTGATGAAAATTTGTGTTATTTATGTCATAGTGTTGTTAAAAATATTATCAAAGGTTTAGTGCAAAAAGAATGAAAAAAAAAGATCAAGAAAAGAGTCATTTTYGGGCTCAAAAACCTTAAAAGCGTTTTGTTGGGTTGAAACCGGGCCGAACGAGTCAAGGTTTGAACCATGACCCCCTGCTGGAAAAAGAAAAAGAAAGAGAACCAGCTATGCGAGAGGTAGGGTTCGACCCCGAGACCTCAAGGTTGCAACACTAATGCTTTAACCAACTAAGTTAAGCTGTTATTTGCATCTTATTAACACGCCATAATCATTTTATTCCATTATAATGCAGTTACAAGATTTAACAAATATTATTATAACCCGTGGAGTTTCAAATATATAAGTTTCTGAWAGTTTCATAAAATTTATTTGGATTTTGTAAAATGTAAACTTTGACACTATTTCGATTATTTATCWCGTTTAGTTACCAAAATKATCCTACAATCTGAAATCGGTATTTTAACGATACTTTACGTATTTGGCTTATAAATTACCGAAATAACCCTACGTCTTGGGAATTGATATCTAAGCTTTATTTTGATTATTATTCTTATGAAATTACCAAAATGACCCTACAATATGNTTCGACTTATGATATGTACCAAGAATGTTCTAAATTATGATATGTACCAAGAATTTTAATATTCGACTTATGATATGTACCAAGAATGTTCTAAATTAGAGAATTGGTTAAATCTATAACTTTGGTATTCGACTTTTTAAGATTTACCGAAATGCCCTAGACTTGGAAAATTGGTATTCTAAACATTATTTCGAGTATTAATTATGTTGCACTTTAATATATGGGTGTGACATGTTGTCACCGTTATTCATTTACACATTTTAAAAGAGACATTTTGACCACAAAACATTATTTACGTTGCAAACTATTTAGTTTAGTTATTWTGATAAAATACTTATTGTCCAAGAAAATGTGAAGTGTATTGCACATTTTTATAAAATGAACGAACAACAATTAATATTATAACGACATCACATTATTAATAATATTTCAAGAAAATATTTGAGCGAACTTGAGATATGATGGTATCGGAGGTTGATCAATAAAAATGTTAAGATTAGTCGTGCTAAGACTATCGGAGAATAATGATTAATTTAGTTTCAATTACCTACGGAGCTTAGGAATGGTATGAATTATCATGTAGGTTGCGATTTTTGAGAGAATAACCTRTCAAACGTTAACGATTCAAGGTGAATACATTATGCGATTTTTATGGGATATATACATGATTATTACAAAGTATTTTATCCATGATATTGCATGATGTGGCTATATGCATATGATGATAACTTGCTATATTGATATACATGATATTCAAGTATATGCATGATATGAAAGATAATGTTGAAGAGAAAGATTATGATGATTTGGTATTATTAATATGATATTCAAGTATGTGTATAATGTGAAAAATGGCGATGATGCATATGTGATTTATGTTAATTCTTGCATGAGATGTATGTTGCATGTCACGATAATATTTTCATTAATGAGTGAGTATTGCAAATAAATTATTTGTAACTAGTATGATTCGGTAAAATTCTTCCACCGTACAGGGTGGGTTGGACATGAAAGGAGGGCTTAAAATTCCGAGGTCTTGGAGTCCTCGTCCATAGAATATGCCACATACTCAAAGAAAAGTGATGAGCCAAGGCCTCACTTGCAAGATAATAACTAAAATACACTAAAATACTATTTATATGTGCATGCGATCATGAAACCATATTGTATTCACTAAGCTTTTAGCTTATACTATACATGTATATATCTCAGGTATCATTTGTCAATAGAGGAGTTGAATGAAGAAAGACGGGACTATGTTTTGAATCATGCTTGATTAGATATTTTAATTAGCATTGATTACGTTAAAGTATTTTACGCTTCCGCAATTATGTAACGAATTATGTTAAACACATTATGTATGTTTGATTTTTTTAATTTGTATTTTGTTCATGACATAAGTTATTAAGAATGACGTCACGACACTCGAACGAAAGAAAAAAAATCGGGGGCGTGACAAGTTGGTATCAGAGCCATAGTTTAAGTAAACTAAGTTATTATTAGCTTAGACTTAATCTAAGAATCAGATGGTAAGATCCTGTGAAGAACATCATATAATCTCTAGTCATGAAACTCTTAGTCAAATTGAATTATGAAATTGCTAGTTTTCCACTCCTAGGACTAAGGAATGATTGTACCTAAGTTTGATCACTACTTATTTTCTAGTCGATATAACCATATGAAGTGATATTTAGAAATGTATGATTGGTTAAGTTGTGGACCTCCGGAAGGCTACATAGGGCAACAAAAGGATTCTAACCTTTAAGATCCCGGCTTGATCATTTATTTATTGGTCGTCGAACGGATTAATAAAAAGTGTTTGACTTAAGTACCTAGACAATCATTAAGTAATCATGATTTTTTACTTAGCCATTGTCTTAAGTTTCTTTGATGATTTAGAATKCCTAGATACAAGTTAACCAACAATCATATACATTCGCCTAGTAACTATTGCAAGCCAATGAAAAGTTAGAAGGGGGATAAGTGACAAGTAAATTTGGAGATAGAAAGTTTCAATGACTCAGAAAGAAGTATACATGTTAAGGATTATGAACATTATAAAAAAAATTAATAAGAAATATGTTTTAACTTGGTATAAATTATTTGGAAAGAATTATGTGATACTTGCATTAAATGATTTTGTTACATGAAAAATTGGTGATAAAGTTACATGTATTATATGTATGTATGTCTCGTCTACCTTTATAGTGGGATGGTTAGTGATGGGATGAGTCCCAACCATCGAGCGAGGAAGGAAAATATGTGAAGTTTACTTTTTGTGCATAGTGAAATTTTATAATAAGAATAAAATAGTGTGCATAAGTATATTAAAGGTCGAAATGTTCATTATTATAGAATGTCGAAGAGAGTGACAAGGTCAATGAATGCTAATGGTCGTGAAGATAACATAGTCGAGGGAGTGACCTCAACCCCAACCCGAAGCCGGAGTGGTCCAAATAGACCACCGATTCAGCCTACACAGCCAGAAGTGAACATTGCCAAAGAGATGGCACGTTGTATACGCACTGCTTTACCTGGAATGCTTGAGTAGATCCAAAATGCAACACTTAAGATGGTARAAGCTCGTTTGAAGCATAATAGGCCATTGGAAAATGAAACTTATAAAATTAAGGAGTTGACTAATAATGAATCTCACAATCATGAGGAGTCGAACGGGGAGGCACACTCCGACCATAAGGRAGTTAAGAAACCCGATAACAAAGGATGTTGTTACAAATTCTTCACCAACACCCGTCCTTCTATTTTCGAGGGAAAAAATGGGCCTCTAGCAGCTATGAATTGGTTAGACGAGATAGAAAGTTGCTTTTTGACTTGTCATTGTGCACCTASTGACACGACACAATTACATCAACTATGTTTAAGTCAAATGGCTACATTGGTGGAAATCAGTTCGTGCCACTAGGGGATTGGCAAATACTCAATTCCTCTCTTAGGATGAGTTTAAGGGATTAATGAGTGAGAGGTATTTCTCTCTACTCAAGAAGAGGATATTAGAAAATAAGTTTTAACACTTAGAGCAAGGAAGTATGTTGATCCCAGATCTCTCAATAACRCTAATAATCTAGTTATGAATAACCAAATTATAGTGATTTAATGAAGAAAGTTATGAAGTCTTAAAAATAAAATAAGAATATTTAAGAACAACTTTGAGCTTCAAAGGTTTTACTTTATAGATTCATAAACGTAAAACAACGAGTAAAANTCTTCAAATCTTCATTGCATGCTTGGATGGAGTGCTGGAAAATCTTCTAAGTGTTGATGACCAGAGGATCGATGAGAATGCTTCTTTCCATCGCATCCTTGAACCTGTCTATTGATCCTCTGGTTGAACTTGTCCATCGGTCCAATGGTTGAACTATCCATCGATCCTCTAGTTAAATTCCAGACTTCGTCGATTCGGCCTTGATGTCTTCATCGATCTTTTGGTTCTTCATCACCTGTTTTTCATTACTTTTTACATCAGGAGTTATAGGGTTTAACAATCTCCCCCTAAGTAATGAAATAACAAACATAGTCTAATCTAGACACATATGTGAAGAACATACACTAATCTAGTAGAAAAACATCAAACTCCAAAYTTTTATTGGATGATGAAATTTCTTTACAATACTGGAAACAAAATACATCAAGGCAAGATAAGCAAAAGATTTGACTCATCACTAACTACCTGAGTATATCTCTATGAGATGACTCYCCTCTTCCCTTGGCACATGGTTTCTGCCCAGTCTTTCTCTAATGTTTTTCTGAAACCATTCAAGTGTATCTGTTGAATACTTGAAAGCTTCAGTCATTCTGAAGAACTTTTTAACCCCAAACTCGTTCTTGTAAAAAAGTTCGAGTTCAAGTTGAGTAAGAACTGATGCAGATCGTATCTCCTGCAGGCCCTGGAAATCTTCATTTGGAGGAGCGCAGGATAGTCTCTCGATGCCTAGCCTAAAGGCAATTTCAAAATTTGTTTTGGCTCTGAGCTTTACCAGGGACTCCATTGTTTTTACTATCGCTCGGTTTACCATTCCAAATCGTATCCCATGATCTTGCCTTTGAGCAGTGTAGGCATATAACTCAATCAAGTCATATGGATTGAGGTTGATGTGGTCGTTTTTGTTGAACACGCCAACTACCGCATGGGCTCTCTCCATGCTGAACTCGATGTATCGAATAGCTCTRTTGGCAAAAGACTTTATTTTCAAGTCAACGACTCTCCTTATTCCCTCATTTGAAAAGACAGCTCGAGGTTCTTGAGTGGTTTGTCTGAYGAATCGATGGTGTAGAAGGTTCATTGACTCAGGCGATAGAATTGGAGGATTGGTTGACAGACTTTCATCGCGATCTTGATACATGTATTGATGGATATTTTCCATCAAGATTGGTTCCCTGGGCGGTAATTGAGGACGTCTCCTTATCGACTCCATGTTCTGTATTATCTCATCTACCAGGCCTTGTGGAGGTTGCCTTGAGGAAGAAGGGGTATCTGCATGCACCACAGGTTGTTGGGTTAAGGGTTGTGTCTTGGCTTGGGGTTGTGTATGGGTAGAGGGTGAGTTTTCTTTGGATGGTTCAGTTTCATGTGGTTGAGAGGTTTCTGGTGCATGGGTTTCTATAGGTGATTGTGATCGTTGAGGTGATGGTTGGTCTATTGTRGGTTCTGGTTGTGTGGAAAGGTTGAAGGGTCGAGGTGTTGGAGAAGGGGTTAAGGGTAAGTTTATTGTAGGTGAGGGAGTAAAGGTTTGGTTTGTTTCTGTGGGTGGTGTGGTTGGTTYTCCATCGGTTGATGAACTCAACACGATGGGGTCTGGTATTGTAGCTAAGGGAACTTGTATATTCTGTTCATCATCAGAGGGCAAGGCCTCTGGTTCCCTTGGTTGGCTTTGTTCGGTTAGAGGTGGTTGTTGTTGTGGTGATGGTTGCTGTGGTGCAGCGGATTCTGTTGGTTATGTAGCCGCYGCCTCTCTCTCCCCCTCATAAGGTCCAAGACCTTGATCATCGGGGTCTGGATCATCATGTCTGCTTCGCTTTTGGTGGCGGCTTCAGGAGCAGGAAGCTCTGGTCCTCTTCTTCTTGCCCTTTCTGAAGGACGCTAGATATGCCTTTAGGGAGGCATGTCTTCGACTCACCTCCATTGATTGGAGGAGAGAGGTGGTACATTATTGTTCATCGACCAAGTTCTGGGAGAGAACCCTCATTGGATGGATGGCCCGATGAATGAATTTGGCACTAATCTCATTGAAAGATGAGACTAGCRCCTTGGACAGAGCCCTCAGGTCAGCTCTGGTTGCAAACTTGGTGGAGGATGAGGAGGCTTGTGGTGGCATGGAGGAGGTGATGGATGTATATGGAGGGATGGGAAGGTTAGTRATAAGGTTTCTCACCTCTGCAGTGAATGAG
>NW_020205064.1:2066-8313 GCF_001531365.2 Cynara cardunculus var. scolymus | reverse complement strand
AAAAACAATCCGGTCAATACACCACCCAATCTTTTGAACGGTTTACATGATATCCGGTCACCTCTTGGCCGGTTTAAATGATATTCGGTCACCTCTTGGCCGGTTTAGATGATATCCGGTCACCTCTTGGCCGGTTTAGGAAAGACTCCGGACAAGGCATGAGCGGTTTATTTATC
This sequence comes from Cynara cardunculus var. scolymus, assembly GCF_001531365.2. Taxonomy (NCBI): domain Eukaryota; kingdom Viridiplantae; phylum Streptophyta; class Magnoliopsida; order Asterales; family Asteraceae; genus Cynara; species Cynara cardunculus. The sequence goes on along the minus strand of NW_020205064.1, from coordinate 8,137 downwards.
TGGCTATCAATCCGGACACCACTTGAACGGTTTAAACAAGAACATACATAATATGAAGCCGAATTCATAATAACCAGTTCCAAATGCTTATCAAATTGTATGTAAACAATTCATATCCAAAGCTCTAATACACTCACCTTTAGGAATCGAGTATCAAGGGTTTTGAAATCCTTTTCCGGTGCAATCCTTCTGATTCTTCAGAGAAAACTTCTAAATATAGTACGTGTGTGTACCTTTTCTTCTCAAAAATCTATATATACATACAAAAAGAAGGAGAGGTGATAGGCGGCTCATCTAGCCGACCTCCCCCCTTCGTTATTTAAAACAAATAAATTTTAAATTAACACCAAAAATATTACGCACATACATACATACATACCCATATACATATATATATATATGTATAAACTTGAAATATAACTAGAATATTACACAGAGTGAAAGAACTATCCAGACTCTCGAAGACATGTTGAGAAGTTGTAGTATTGACTTCAGGGGATCGTGGGAAAATCATTGCCATTGTTAGAGTTTGCATATAACAACAGTTATCATTCCAGTATCCAAGCGGCACCATATGAAGTATTGTATGGACGTAAATGTCGAACGTCGTTATGTTGGAACGAGGTAGGTGAAAAACAGCTGACAGGTCCTGAGATTTTCCAAGAAACTTCTGAAAAGATTGAACAGATCCGTAAAAGAATTAAAACAACACAAGATCGCCAAAAAAGTTATGCTGATAATCGTCGAAAGTTTCGCCATGGAAGGGTGTCATCAGATTCGGAAAGAATGGTAAGCTCAGTCTGAGGTATGTTGGGCCATTCAGAATATGTAAACGAATTAGGCCAGTGGCATATCAGTTAGAGCTACCAGAAAAACCAAGTTTGATTCACAGCACTTTCCATGTATCGAATTTGCATAAATGTTTAGCCGATCCGAGTCTATCTGTACCGCTGCCAGAGGTTAAATTAGACAATAAATTGAACTTTGTAGAAAACACCAGAAGCCGTGATTGACCGAAAAATCAAGGTGTTGAGAAACAAAGAAATCAGTCAGGTTAAAGTACAGTGGAAGTTTCACAAAGGACGAGAGGCAACTTGGAAGTTGGAATCAGAAATGAGAGCAGATTATCCATGGCTCTTTGAATAATGGAATTCCGGGACAGAATTCTTTTGAAGGGGTGGATAATGTGATAATTGGATCTTGGTTATTACCTGAGGTAACTTATACATGATTATTTGTTAAATAATTATATACATGATTAAATACATGCATTGGTGTGTATATGTATATGATTTTACATGCATGCATGAATTGTTTACTTGAAGGGCATAAATGTATATATATATATATATATATATTGTGTTTATGTGCATGCATGTGGAGTTAGGGGAAGAGGCTGTAATAGCCGACTTTCCTGAAAAGGAAAGTATAAAAGGAGGGGTTGGACTCTTTTCACTCTTTTTACCATCTTTGGAACTTAAGTGAGCGATTTAAGTGAAAAATGAGTTGATCGGATTGCTTATTTTATCTAGATTCTTGAAGTTATTTTCAAAAGAGTCTTCAAAAGGTGAGTGGTTTAACTGTTTTGAAACTCCTTGTAATTGCATAACTGATTGTATAAGTTTTCCATTTTTGATTTGAAATTTAACCACATGAATGTTGTCCGGATAAGACTTAAACCGGACAAGTGTTTAGCGATTTAGACGTAAACCGGTTAAGTGTTGAGCGGTTTAAGTGTTAAATCAGACTAGGGTTGGGCGATATAAGCCCTAAACTGGATAAGTGTTAAGCGGTTTAGTCTTACATCGGACAAGTTATGAAATTTGAGTTTATGTTAAATATTTTGAACGGAGAAGTAGGAATACGACTAAGTGGTGACCGGTTTAGTTAAATCGGATGATGTTGAATAGTGTTGTCCGGATTTGTTATCCGGACAAGGTTATGTTTTGAGTCAAAGTGGTAAATCGGACAATTTGTGGAAGTGTTGTTCGGATTTGTTATCCGAACAAGGTTGACCGGATTAATGGTAAATCGGACAAGCCTTGGGCGATTTATTGTCCGGATTTGGTAAACCGGCCAAGACTTGATCGGAGATGAAGTCCGGCCAAGTCTATTTTGACCGGATTTGCATTTTGACTTGTTCATGATTTATATAATTGGTTTTATATATAAATGGGGGAATCCTGAAAAATATGATTTTGAACTAATAAAAATTCCATTGACTGCGGTCTATTCTATATGGAATGATTTGTTTTAAATGTTTTGATGAAAAAATAAGGGTGGCATATCAAGAAGAGGTGTACCATGGGATAAGGGTGACATATCAAGGAGAGGTGTACCATGGGATAAGGGTGGCATATCAAGGAGAGGTGTACATTTGGATATAAGGGTGGCAATTGTATGTGTGTGTTATATAATATAACTCTTACTATCATATCCTTTAAGATTACTGTGGTCTGGAATCTTTGTTTCTTTTTGACATAAAGATTTAGGATCATGGTTCTTATTTGAAATCATAGTCTGAATGTTATGGAGAAGGGGATAACAGATTTGGCCTGAAACTTTGAATAAACCTTGTTTGAGTGGAAAAAGGTTTAAAAGTGGCATTATGTTATTCGGTTAGTATAAACCTGTCTGGATTTGATGTATTATTTACAAGCAAAGATTATTGGTTTGAAAGGTGAAAGGTATTGATATTATATTCTCACTTGTTCATATATTTGTTATATATATGATGAAGTTGTTTTATTTAAAAGTTTTGGTGATTATCACCCTGCAATGACATAAATAGGGTAACTCACTAGACCTTTCGGTCTAACCCTCGTTTTGTGATTTCAAATATGTATTGCGGGAAGTGCTGATGGTAAGGGAAAGGGAAAAATATGATAATTTCCCTATATGTTTATCTACATGAAGATTGGCTGATGATTTGTATAGTTTTGGCAGATGTAACTGGATTAGTGCAAGAATTGTATTTTGAATTTTTAGACCATGTATTTTGTTCTAGTAGATTCTTGTACTAAGGGACCTTTGTGGTGTACAAACATGTATTTCTTGTATATGAAGTATATGTACATGCAATGTGTGGAATGGGGTGTTACATCAAATCTCTACACGATTGACTTATCAAATACCCATGTGGATACTTAAGTCTGCTTGATATCCAAGGCTTCCATGCAGCAAAACTTGTTATGGCATCGACATTTTTCTTATCTGAACTTTAAAAATCTGAACAAGTTGGTTTGTGACAACTTGGTGAAAGGTCTTCCAGAGCTGAAATTTGATAAAAACCATGTTTGCGGAGCGTGATAAATGAGTAAGATGAATAGAGTTTCTCACAAGACCAAGACAGAGCTCAGTATTGAACGTCCTCTACATTTATATCATATGGATCTTTGTGGTCCTATGAGAGTTCAGAGTATCAATGGGAAGAAGTACGTGTTAATCGTTGTTGACGACTACTCTAGATACACATGGGTTCATTTTCTGAGGTCTAAAGATGAAGCCGCAGAGAAAATTAGTTCTCTCTTGAAGAACGTTCATGTTAACCTACAGTTATCAGTTCAGAAAATCAAAACGGATAACCGAACATAATTCAAGAATAAGACTCTCGGTACATTTTTGGAATCTCATGGTATCTCTCATACCTTCTCGGCAGCCCGGACACCACAACAAAATGGTGTCGTTGAGCGGAAAAATAGAACACAAGTGGAAGTAGCGCGTACGCTCTTAACATTCTCGAAGCTTCCTCTATTCCTTTGGGCTGAAGTAGTTTATACTACGTGTTTTACCCAGAACCGATCCCTCATACACAAAAGGTTGGTAAAACACCATACAAACTCATAAATAAAAGAATACCTAATATCAAATTCTTCCGAGTGTTTGGTTGCAGGTGTTTTATTCTGAATGACAAAGAGGACAGAGGTAATTTTGCTGTCGAGGCCGATGAAGTTGTCTTTATTGGTTACTCAAAAACATCTACTGCTTACAGGGTCTACAACAAAAGGACTAAAGTTGTAAATGAGAGCGTAAACGTTTTATTTGATGAATTGGTTGATGTGGCTTCTAAACAAAATAGTTCAGGACCTGGGTTGATAATTAACACTTCGCGGAACGCAAATCTTAATGAGTCTTCTGATCGTAATATTTATGATTTAGATTCATTATTTGAAAACTTTTATGATGATTACTTTGATAACGAACCTAGTGAGTCTAACATTTTGTCCAGGGATGATAATCAAATTCATTCTGAATAACAGTTATCTGGTCCATCTGTTGATGTTCCAGTTACTGTAACTGAAGAAATGACTGAAGATGTAGATGAAGAAATTGAAATGGAAAATTCAAATTGTCTAGTTCAGTGTGAAGAGGGCTCGAACATCAATCTGCCAGAGGTTTCGGTCGTTCTAGATGAAAACACTCTACCTCATTCAGATAGTCAGCCTATTTCAGTACAAAATATTGAACCTTTACATGAACCTGTTGCGGACAACTCCCCCAATACATACACTAATCAAAGTTCTGATCAATCTTCGTACATTCCCCTACCTCATAGCACCAAGTGGACCAGAGATCATCCAATAACTCAAATTATTGGTGATCCAAATGCTTCTATTCGTACTAGGTCTGCTTCTGCCAATGAGTGTTTATATTCCACTTTCTTGAGCAATATTGAACCGTCTAAGGTTTCTGAAGCCTTAGCGGACCCGGATTGGATAATCGCGATGCAAGAGAAGCTGAATGAGTTTGAAGCTTTAAAGGTCTGGAGATTGGTTCCTCGTCCCAGAAATAAAACGATTATCGGTACTAAGTGGGTTTTCAAAAATATGAAAGATGAAGATGGACTTGTTGTCAGAAACAAGGCTCGGCTTGTCGCTAAAGGATACAATCAACAAGAAGGTGTCGACTACGATGAAACATTTGCTCCGGTAGCACGGATTTAAGCTATTAGGATGTTCTTGGCATACGATGTACACAAAAACTTCACTATTTATCATATCGACGTCAAAACAGCATTCTTGTATGGTCTTCTTAAAGAAGTATATGTTGCTCAACCGGAAGGATTTGTTGATAAGTCAAAAAGCCTGATCACGTTTACATCCTTGACAGAGCCCTGTATAGCCTAAAACAAGCCCCGAGAGCCTAGTATGATATTTTATCAGAATTCCTTGTAAAATCAAGCTTCTCAAAAGGTAATATCGACACAACCCTCTTTATTAAAAAGGAAAAGTACGACATTATTTTGATACAAATTTATGTTGACGATATAATATTTGGATCTAAGAATCCTAAATACTGCAAAGACTTTTCTGCCTTGATGGTTTGTCGTTTTAAAATGAGCATGATGGACGAGATGAACTTCTTTTTAGATATTCAAGTAAAACAATTATCTCCAAGAATTTTTATCTGTCAAACAAAATATATTTCCGAAATCCTGAAGAAGTTTAATTTGGAAAATTGTTCATCTATAAAAACACCTATGGCTCCTGGTTCAAAACTACATGTTGATCCTTCTGGTAAAGCTATACATCAGAAAACTTATCAAGGTATGATTGGTTCTTTAATGTATTTAACGTCTTACCAGATATTATGTTCTCGACACATCTTTGTGCCAGATACCAGGCTAATCCAAAGGAGTCTCACTTAAGTTCTGTTAAACGCATTTTTCGTTATCTGAAAGGGACTGCTAATCATGGACTCTGGTATCCAAAGGGTACTAGTTTTGAACTGACGGCTTACTCAGATGCAGATTACGCAAGGTGTATGTTGGACAGGAAAACCACTTCAAGTCACATACAATTTTTGGGAGATAAACTCGTAAGTTGGGCTTCAAAGAAACAGAATTGTGTATCCATTTCTACTGCGGAAGCAGAATACGTAGCTGCTGCTAGCTGTTATTCTCAAGTACTGTTAGCTCTCATTCCTTAAATGTAAAAGTATAGAAAAAGTAAAACAGCAAGTACTGACAGAAGCTGATCTGTCACAGAAGACAACAGAGGACAATCAACAGAAATAGCTCAATCTTACAAGATTCAAGTGACAGAACCTCTGTCATCCATCACAGAGGTTCT
>NW_020205064.1:0-1726 GCF_001531365.2 Cynara cardunculus var. scolymus | reverse complement strand
TATTGAAAATCATTTGAAGCAATTCTCTTTGTGTTCATCATCTGTTCTTCATTGTGTTCTTACTGTTTCTACCTATTTGATTGATACTGTTTCCGCTGCTCTACTATTGTCTAACCGATCATTCAAGTAAGTTTTAGTACCAAGAATTTGAGTTATTCGATCCTAACAATTGGTAACAGAGCAGGAATCAAATTTTAATTTGATTATTTMTGTTCTTGGTATTCATCCTTTTTCGATTCAAGAACACAAAAACTTCCTCTCCAAGTTTACTCTGTTTTTCACTATTTTATCAATTTTCTCCTATTTACTTTTGATTCTTCTTCAATCCATGGCGAATACGGCCAATGCTTCCTTCATGAGTACGGGTTCACAGTCCAAACCACCCACGCTCATTCGTGAGGAATTTCCTCAATGGAAAATCCGAATGGTGAGTTTTCTTGAGGGTATTCGTCCCAAGATTTGTGAATTCCTGTACAATCCTCCTTATGTTCCAATGAACCTCATTCCAAGAGTTCCTGTAACTCAAACTACCCTAGAAATACCAGAGCATTATGAGCCTCGACCCGAAGCAAACTGGAGTGATGAAGATAAGGTAATCGTCAAATTAGGAAACAAATGTGAACGATTGTTAATCATGGCTATTCCTAACGACATCTTSAAATGCATCGATCACTGTCAACTATCCATGGACATATGGACAGAACTRGAGAAATTAATCGAAGGTGGAAGGAAGAYGCTAAAGAACAATCGTTCKRTTTRCATCGATGAATACTACAGCTTCAAGGCCAAAGAAGGTGAGTCTCTTATGGATACATATGCTAGGCTAAACACGCTGATTAGCAACTGTAAAAGGTATGGTATCCCCAGAACCACAGAAGAGAACAACTCACTGTTTTTRAAGAGCCTTGGGGATGAATGGTCGACTATTACAATGTCCATGAAGGCCATCCTAGATCTCGAGACATGGACGTTAGCAGACTTGTTTGTATCTCTCAAGAGTCAAGAGTCCCAAGTTATGCAAATGAAGAAGAATCTAGGTGGTCCTTTGGCTCTAGTTGCAGAGGACGGGTGCTCCAGCAAAGGAAAGGAGGGAAAGGAGGCAAAGAAAGAGAAAAAGAAGAAGAAAATGGTGTTGATTGCTGATAGTGACCAGAGTTCTGAAGAAGAGGAGATCTCCATGAAGGAGATAATGAAGACTCTTGCGTTGATCACAAGAGAATACAGAAAGGGTGGAGACAGGAAGGAGTACAGAAGCTTCAATCGCAGAAGCTTCACAGAAGGAGAGCGATCTGAGAAGAAAGAGAAAGAGCAGGAGCCCTTTCAGAGGGCTAAAGAGCAGAGGAAGGAAGAGCCCAAAGATGGCTGCTTCAAGTGTGGCAAACCTGGCCACTACGCTACAGACTGTTGGTCCAAAGGACCATGGACAACACAGAGGGGTCCGAAAGATGCAGCCTACTACAAAAAGAAGGCTGAGTTTTACCAACAGAAGTCACTTCTAGCTCAATCCAGTGAGCTAGTCACAGATAAATCCTCTAATGACGACGATCAGAAGGGTCTTCTCGCATGGGAAGACTCAGACACAGAGGATGAATTCTTCTGTGGAATTGCTGAAGTTGAGACAGAATCCTCTGCAAGAAATGACCAAGAGGTATCTACTTCCTCCTCTTCTGATTCTTTTGATTTCTTCACAGAGATTCTTGAAAATCTCGAGCAATGTCATTTGGAG
>NW_020205063.1:5872-7855 GCF_001531365.2 Cynara cardunculus var. scolymus | reverse complement strand
GTTTACAAATCAGCTACCGAGAAGATAATTAACAACCTACTAATCTAGATTTTTCTATAACTAGATTAAAGACGGGTGTTTCTATCAATCTCCAAAAATACCGTATCACCAAAAACGYAACGCTCAAAAGTAATAAAGGCTTAATCTAYAAAAGARCCTTTCACGAACCAACGYTCCTTTYKACCCTATTAAGCCCCGCCGCTAACGGAACCTGATAAGTAATCAAAACCAGAAAGTGTTAGGCTTACGCCTAGTGAGTCCAAACAATATGAACARTGTAATTGCAATACCCTATATGCAAGAAAGAACGTACATAAAGATGGCGAAACTTTAAACGGTAACAAAAGAGTAAGTAAGTCTCATATAATATGCGGGAGGGTCAAAACATCCGAAGATGACGGGGGAGACCCGATTTACCGTTAGACATGAYGGAACACAAAGTAAGTCATGGATTAACKTTATAGAGCATCACTTACMGGTATAAAAACCATCGACATCAACCTAAACCAGTCATGTAGTCGTTCRTGATCATAAGCTCTTTACCTCGGTAATTACATAATAATCACAATGCCTATTACCGAGTGGTAGTGAGAGGTTGATTTGGAGGTTAYATAATAATCACAATGCCTACCACCCATTCATATCACCTTCTCATAAGTGAATGATTCAACTTCCGTACTCATAATCCAATACCCTCTAGTAAGTACGACTAAAAGACGACATATGCATAATATCATTCATTATCAAGTATTTGATGCGATTTTCATAATCATGAATTATTCYCTATTTCTAATAAAAGCYCCTYATACATATATCTTGGAGATTTTAGAGTTTTAAGTCGACAAAACTAGAAATGTKCAACTTAGATWGTRAGTAATCAATTTCCATCTCATCCTAACCAACGCCAACGGGAATCCTAAATTGACAACTCTTAACTTATAATTCACGTAATAAGCAAATGAGTAATCCTTTTTCCTCTTTMTTTTTACCTTAGGAATTAGAGAATACGGTAGCAACTACCCTATCGCAATGATTAGTAACTTTCCGCACATAAAAGAACAAATGGACTCACATCGAAGGATTCAAAAGAATCCGGCTTAGGACAGCTGCTGGTTCGRGCGGTAGATCGTGAAGAAACAGCACAGTGAGGCTGTTGCCCGCTGTGCGCTGTTCGGTTCTGGCAGAAAAGCACGCAACAGCTTCCTTCCTTGCTGCTGCTGTCGCTGGTCAAGAAACAAGTTTCGGCTGCTGCTGTTCGGGTCTGTGAAGGGTGCGGCACAGCAGTGCGTTGTAGCTGCTGTTTAGTCGAGAGAGAAAGCAGGAAACGCARCACCTGCTGCCGTTTGGTCGAGGGAGAAAGCAGGAAGCGCACATCACAGCACAGCCGAGGCGCTGTCTTGCTGCCTGCTGTTTGGGCGAACTCGAAAGCGCAGTAGCCTTGCTGCTCGTTACTGTTGTTGCAGGTCACGAGAAGAAACGCAGCAGTCTTGCYGCCGTTGCTGTTGCTGTCGGTCGAGAGAAACAACGCAGCACCCTTGATGCCGTTGTTGTTGCTGCAGGTAGAGGGAATCAATACAGCAGCCTAGCTGCTCGCTGTTGTTGCTGTGAGTCACGAGAAGGAAAACGCAGCAACCTTGCTGCCGTTGCTGTTGCTGCCGGTCGAGAGAAACAACGCAACACCCTTGCTGTTGTTGCTGTTGTTGCAGGTAGAGGGAAACAACACKGCAGCCCTGCTGCCCGCTGTTGTTGTTGCACGACGGTGGAGGACGGAGCAGTCTTGCTGCTTGCTGCCTCTTCGTGGTCCAGAACAGGTTGATCATCTCCTCTTTTCTTCCTTCTTTCTTTTTCCTCAGATTTGTTTTTTTTTCTTCCCCCACCGTGAARCTCCCTCCTCTTATCACCCCTCCCCATGGTTTTCTTTTCACTCTTTACATAGGGGTTAAGGACTTCGATGGAAAGAGGAGACTCACAAGGTAAGGGTTA
>NW_020205063.1:0-922 GCF_001531365.2 Cynara cardunculus var. scolymus | reverse complement strand
TTATTTGTTCCAAAAAATTGTCCAATGAGTTATTTAACATGTTTTGGAATGTCCAAGAATTTATTTGTTCCAAAAAATTGTCCAAGAACTTAATCATTCCAAACAMTAAAGTCCATTGAGTTTTTTTAGACTTTTCCCTTAAATGTATTTCTAACTTTCTAAGTTTATTTGATTAAAAACCAGTTACAAGATTATAATAAAAAAATATTTTTAAGTGTATTTAATTGTCCCATTTACCCTCTATTCACTTTCACCATATGTAAGTCATATGTTATATGGGGGAACATACCAACTCACAAACGTTCATAATTCTTGCAAAAAACATATTTTTTAAGTATATTTAATTGACCAAATTATATATTTTCAAGTGTATTAGAATAACACTCTTTAAAAAAACTTCAAAAAAATTACGTAAAAAAATCGAATATTTTATTTTATTTTACATAGGGCCAGTTTGGGCCTGGTTCGAGACCGGTTCTCATAACCGAGTCTCATACACCTTAACCGAGCCTTCGTATTTTGATTGAGACTCGCTATGAGATCATTATTTTGAAACCGTAAGTAGAGCCGTGGCGGTGGAGGTATGAATATGAAGAATAGTTGTTGGGTCTCTCAATGGTTGTTGGGCTCATGGCCCATGGGCTGGAAAAACAAATAGTCTCATGGGAACCCAAGTACCCAACTAAACAACTCCGAGCTTTGTATACATTGCTTGGTAACGTAGTTTTAGAGCTTTTAATTAACCTGATTATCCAACTCATTATGCGGGTTAGAGATGGCCAAAAACCGGTCCCGGGCCGGTCCCAATCAGTCCTCAGCATTCTCATAACTGGCCATAACCGGTCCCGGCGTAACCGGTCCCGGTCTCGGTCCCGGTCCCGGTCGAAAATGATAGGACCGGTATAGGTACTTTATAACCGGT
>NW_020205061.1:4865-7884 GCF_001531365.2 Cynara cardunculus var. scolymus | reverse complement strand
ATCATATATTAACTGGTTATGGCACAAACGACTATCTCATCTCAACTTCAAGACACTCAGTGAGCTGTCAAGAAATGATCTTGTCACAGGTCTTCCTCAACACTCCTTCGCAAAGGAATCTCTATGCTCAGCCTGTGAAAAAGGAAAACATACAAGAGCTAATTTCAAGTTGAAACAAATCTCTTCAGTGACCGCGCCACTTCAGCTATTGCACATGGATCTCTTTGGTCCAGTCAATATGCAATCCTTAGCTGGAAAGAAGTTCACGCTTGTCATTGTTGATGAGTATGCCAGGTATACTTGGGTATTCTTTCTAAGATCCAAGGACGAAGCAMCTAAAGAAATCATTTCGTTCATCAAAAAGATTGAAGTACTAAACAATGTTAAAGTACAATCTATTCGAAGTGACCATGGTACTGAATTCAAAAACAGTACTATGGATAACTTTCTTGAGGACAAGGGAATCTCTTACAACTTCTCCTCTGTGAGAACTTCTCAGCAGAATGGGGTCGCTGAAAGAAGAAATCGAACAATCATWGAGGCTGCTCGATCAATGCTCARSGAATCTCGTCTTCCAACACAATTCTGGGCTGAAGCTGTCAACACTTCTTGTTTCACTCAAAACCGATCGTTGATCGTAAAAAGATTCAAGAAGAGGGCCTATGAACTTTTCCATGGACGAAAGCCCTCAATAAGCTTTCTTCACATATTTGGTTGTACTTGTTACATTCTCAACAATCGCGACCAACTTAGAAAGTTCGATCCCAAAGCTGATGAAGGAATCTTTCTTGGATATTCTTCCACATCCAAAGCCTTCAGAGTATTCAACAAACGAAGACAAACCATAGAAGAATCTATTCATGTCACTTTTGACGAATCTCAATCAACTAATTCAAAACCCATCTCTTTTGATGAAGATGAATTAGAGAACTGGATGATATCTCATTATGGACAACCTAAAGCTTCCTAACACTGAATCTCCAGAAGCTGAAGATGCTCCACTCATCATTCAAGTTGCAGCTAGTCACTCCAACTTATCTTCTTCAAAGATTGCTGCAGTGCCCATTAGCTGTGCACCTCCTTCTACTTTAAACACTGATCACTCAGTGAATGGAACACCTTCAGTTTCTGAACCTCTTTCAGTTGCTGAATCTGAGACTCCTTTGGCAATAGTCCCTATTGCTGAAGAAACTGCTGCTGAAGTCTCATCTTTCATACCTAAACTCTCCTATTCAGATGAAGCTCCTTTASCGGCTCAGCGATGGACTAAAAGTCATCCCATTCATCAAATTCCTGGTGATATAGATGCAGGTATCAAGACACTTCGAGGTCTAGGTAATATTTGTCTCTTTGTCAACTTTCTTTCCTTAGTCCTTGGAGAAATTGTTTCAAGGGAAGTTATCACGTGCTCTGAGAAGACCTACTCGCGTGGCCTTGTAAGTTTTGAGAAGTGAAACTTTGCAGCTGCAGAGGGTATACCTGTAAGCTCTGGGTCGTAAGGGGGCTTTGTGTCTACGGCAGAGTAGCGCCACCGTAGAATCTCCTCCACAATGGTTACAGGATCTGTGCGCACCTTCTACATAGGGATTTTGCTCATCGAATCAAAGATCTCATACACCCTTCCCACTGTGGCAGATTCTGGCACTCTGGTTTCTTCTTCTTCTAGAATCGGCCTCTGGGTAGACCCCTCTACGAGGATAGGTTTGACAGTTCCTACCCGTGGACGTTTCCTCCTTCGCCATTTTGGAGGATGAGCCTTCTCCTGCTCTGGGGATAGGGGCTCTGCTCTTTCTCGCTTGAGCCTCTTCCAAAGAAGCCTTTAACGCTTGAACGAGCTCTGGGTCATCGTACTCTTCTTCGTTTATCTGCTCTGGTGTTTCAGAGCTCGACCCCGTCTATGGCGACTCCTCTACAGCTTTGCCCTTGCCTTTCCCCTTAGGCTCTGGTGCTTTGTCTTTTGAGAACAGGGCAGCTGCAGAGTCCACAATCTTTAGTGGTTTGGCAGAGGTCTGCTTCTTTGGCTCTTCAGCTTTCTTCTCCGTCTTCTTCTCCCCCTCATGACGATCATGGTCATCACCTCCTTGATCGTCATGGATTTTGGTGGCTTCTGCCTTACAAGAGATAAGGGGAGCCTTCTTCAATCGCCTTAATATTCTGGTAGCCGCCTTCTCCATTTTCTCGATCACCAGCTCTGCGTGGACAGAAGCGTTGTTTATGTCGATATCTTAGGCCCACTTCATTTTAGAGAGACTTCGACAGATTTCACTTCTGAAGGAGTCACCATCTTTGACGAGCTTTGAAGTACAGTCTCTAATCGATTAGTTGGAAGCTCGGGCTTCTTTGAGAAGTTGATCTGTATACTTGCGCACGAGCTCTCCTACGGCTTCAACCATTGCATCTAGTTCTTTACGAGTGGCTAGATGGTTGATGTTTGCCCTGGAGGATTTGGAGTCAATGCCGTAGGTGACCGCAGAGGAGAACATGCTTTTGATCTCGTCTTTGAAGGTGGAGTAGTATGTGTAGCCTGCAGAGATGAAATCAGCAGCAAACTGGGCGGCCACCTCTGATAACTCTGTCTTCAGCTTCTGGATTGAAGAGGGGTTGAGTGACAGAGCGCTGAAGGCTTCTGCGAGGTCGTCTTTATGAAGTACAAAGCTCTGAAGGGTTGAAAGTGTTGCCTTGAGTTCTGATGTTTTAGATGTCAACTCCTTCAGAGCCTCTGTTATTGGAGCAAGGGCCTATGTCGACGATTGAGAGGTGAAAAAAGCTTTTCAACTCGTCCAACCTCTGGAATACCGCTGTGGCGAAGGTTTGTAACTCCCCCTTCGTCACATAGTTATCCTGGGAACCTAGATCACCAACACATGGTGACCTAGTAGCCTCGGAGTGGGAGGCGCCCTCAGCAACTGGTTTTTCAAAGTCAACTCGAGGACTTCCACCGGATCCTTGGACTTCTCCAAAAGGAGAGCCTACCAGTGTTCTGTCGATATCGTGCCTTATAGGTTCAGAGCCTAACACG
>NW_020205061.1:2525-4380 GCF_001531365.2 Cynara cardunculus var. scolymus | reverse complement strand
TGCTCTGTTGGGGACTCCTCGTGAACCACCTTGCACAACCTTCTGCGCTTTGGAGTAGTCTCTGCAGGGCTCTCTTGAATAGCAGCCTCTGTGACCACAACCTCTGCGGGTTGGGCCTTCTTCGATATCTTTTTCTTAGGCTTTTGTAGAGGACTACTTGGACCCTCTTCTTCTGCGGGTCTCTTCTTCCCTTCCTTTTTCATAGAAGAATCAACACCCTTCTGTGTCTTCTTTTGCTTCTTTGGTGGGGGACTTGCTACTCTAGGTCTTTCCTCACTCACCTGTCTAGCCTCTACTGGCTCCTCTTGTCTTCCCTCGACCCTCATTTTTTCCACTCTCTCTCCTAAGGGGATTCCTATGCATGGAGGGGTTTCAGGGACCGGCTCTGGCCTCCTGAATCCACGTCTGTATGCTTTCCTATCTTCATGACTAAGGTATTTGAGCATGGCTTTAGATAGAGGTCTGGGGCTTCTGTATCCTAGCTCATGCTCTATCGGGTGGAACTCCTTCAAAGGATACAATCTGGCATTAGGCTCGGCAGAGGGAAGCTTCTCTGCAATTGTTTCCCCAAAGACTAGGCCAAAGAACCTCTGTAGAATAAGGTTTGGATGATTGAGGTCCTCTTTGGCCTTCTTCTGCGCCTTCACTTTTGACTTCTCTCCCTTCTGTGTAGCGCACTTCTTCTTGATCAAACCCACCATGTCTTCGAAGATAAGCTGAGCGTAGTCGAGGGGCAGGTTGAAATAAATTCCATACAAAATGGAAAGCATTGCGTGAGTGGTCTGGTCATGGCTGCCGACCTTCCCTGTTAGACAGTAGTTCACGATCGAGAATAGAGTATTCCAGATTGGGGGTAGGCCTTTTCGTTTGAACTGAGTCCTTTTCACAATTTTAGTCTTGGCGGCATAAGAATGAAATTCAAGAAATTGAATTAGTTCATCGTCTGTTGGGGTTAGGGAGAAAGCATCCATTTGGAGGGATTCCAAGGAGGGTAGGTGCAGGGCAGTTCGAAGAGTATTCACGTTTAGTTCCATGGGCACAAGGGATTCGTTGATCGGGTGAGAAGCATAACCAACAATGCTTAAACCAGAATTGTATAGGGTAGTTATGTAAGAGCTTAACAAGAATTGGGTGATGTAGGATTCAGGTGTAGGTTTGGTGGCTGAAAGGGCATAAAAAAGTGGATGATTACGAAGAATTTCAAGAAGGGGGAAGGTGAAATCAGGGAAACCTGTTGAAGATGGAACGAAGTAATAATTATTGGGTTTCTTTACCAGGACGACTTTCTCATACCGATTTTGAACAAACGATAAAGCTTGAGACGTTAAAGCTTGGGCTTGGGTTACTTCGTTGTCGCTTGAGACGTTAGCAGATTGTGCGGAGGCTGAAGAAGAAGACATAGTTGCAGGTTTTAGTAAAGCTTGAAAAAATTGCAGGTTCGTCGGAGAAGAAGGATATTCTAAAGGTTTACGTTTTGGGGGGAAAGGGGTATTTATAGTGAGGAATTTGAACTAAACCGTTTTATTGGGAGAAATAACGTGATGAGTGGCTAAAGGGTGTGACGAATCAAAATATGACACATTGTGTTGGGAAGACGCGCGATTGATGACGTGCGCCCCCGATTCTGACACGCACGTGATTTGTTTTAACCCTTATCCACAGAACCACGCGCACCATATCAATAGATAAGAACTATAAGAGAGTTCTGTCAGAGGCCTAAGGGTAATAGAGCCTCTGTGTTATGTGCTGGGTCTTCTAATATGTTACACCTTTGTTTACCCAAACGGTTTGAAGATCCTCAGAGAGATAAGTACTTGCTCAGTTCAAACCCACAGAGCCTCTGATAGAAGCGTCA
>NW_020205061.1:0-1342 GCF_001531365.2 Cynara cardunculus var. scolymus | reverse complement strand
AGTCTTCATAAGCAATATTTTCCATTGTTAAACACGTTTTTGTGTCTGGATCAACCAACAGCCTTCTTCTTTTGAAAATGGACTTGGTGTTAGAAATATTACTTTTGAAATTCTTTGAGGATCTAAAGGTATTCTCAAGAGTTTTGTTTGATTTAAAACCAGGTTTGTTATCAAATTCTGAGAACCCTAGACCTCTTCTGCCCAAGTTAACTTTGATCTTTTTATAAACATTTTGAGCCTCTTGAAATTTTTTAATTTTTAGCTCTCTGTCAAGAACATCTTGGTGCAAAAATTCTCTTTCTTTTTGAAAGAATTCCTTGACAGAGGTAACATTACATTTCTCATGCTCTAACATCCTTATCTCATCAACCTTGTTTTTCAAATCTTTTTGAACTTCGGCAATCTTTTCCTTTGAAGATTTTTCCAAATTAACAAAATTATTTTGAGCTTCTGTGAACATTTTAAAAAATCTGTTTCTCTCCTCTGTGAGAAAAATGACTTCTTTTTCACAAAGAGAAAGTTTTTCGTTTAGCTTGTAATGTTCCAAATGACATAAATCAAAATTATCAAATGATTCAGAAGAGTAAGAAGTTGAAACCTCTTGGTCACTTGTGTAAGAGGAGTCTGAGTCATTATTTGTCATTCCACAGAGGGACTCATCCTCTATGTCTGACAGAGGTTCATCGATACACATGGCTCTGTTGATCTCGAGAGTTTTCTTCCCTTCCTTGATTTGTTTCTCCAATTCAGCCCAAATGTCCATAGACAACTGGCAATGATCAATACTCTTGAAGATCTCATGTGGTATTGCCATGATCAACATCCTTTTACATTTGCTTTCCAATTCAACTAATACCCTTTCTTCATCGTTCCATTTTGCGATTGATTTGGGTTCATAATGCTCAGGAACTCCAGGGGTTGTACTAGTTGTTGGAACTCGTGGAATTAACATCATTGGTACGTATGTAGGATTGTAGAGAAATTCACACATTCTAGGGTTAATTCCCTCGAAAAAGTTGATCATATGCACCTTCCATTGTTGATATTCCTCTAGAATAAGCGTGGGAGGATTTGATTGAGATCCAGTACTCATGAACGATGTATTAACCAAATTCGCCATTGAAATTCGACTTGATACCAAAAACAGAATTAATCGAATAAGAATTCAATTCCTGCTCTGATACCAATTGTTAGGACCTGTAAATTCAGCTTTGGTATTTGATCTCTTACTCTGAATGATCTTTAGGACAATTACAGTGCAACGGAAACAATGATAAGAACAAAACAGAGAAATTAACCAAGAACACACAGATTAATATGAAGAAGATGAACACAATAGAAT
>NW_020205060.1:8823-11440 GCF_001531365.2 Cynara cardunculus var. scolymus | reverse complement strand
GCCATTCAGCAATCCAAGTCGAGACACAAGACACTTATCGAAGACACCATCAACGAGCTTATCAAAAGGATGTCCAGATATGTCAAAGTCCCTGACCGGCCAACTCTGAAAAAAGGTAAGAAGAAGACAATGCTCATTGATCCTAGTGAAGGACCGTACCTGAGGAGCGAACATGAAACAAAGTTCTCCTTAGATGAAGTCCTGAAGGGTCTCTCAATAAAATATTAATAACTCACATATGCTTTTCACCTTACACATACACATATATTGTATCATATTTCTATGCATGCACAATATCATCTTTTCACATATATACATGATTTACTTGCTTTCTTCAATTAATCATGCATATTATCACATATAATCACATAAAAGTTACCTCAACCGATGTTGTCTGAAACCTGGTTATCACATATATACTGGTTTATTAATAACCACAATATAGAGAATGACATAAAAAATACAAATTGAGAAACTCTATAAATATAAAAGATGGAGAAGAGAAAATTTATAATAACAAAATTCCACATAAAATCACGCTTAATCATAATATGATTGTTGTCAGAAAACAAAAAATAAAAACCTGAATAAATACAAAATATTAATATAACAAAATTACGAAAAATAAAAAGGCACATAAAAAACACACACACAACATAAATAACTTCCAAAAATAAGAATGATAAAAAACCATAGTCAATAAAATATAATATAGTAGAAATTTTTTAACAAAACATTCGTCAACAACGTATAACCCACACAAATCATAAATTAAGGTGTAATATTTGTTACCTGTAAAAGTTTATAAAGGAATAACATTCGGTATGGACAATAAAAACATTCTACATAACAAAAAATACAATATATAATGCATAGAAAAGTAAATGTAATAATAATTAACAAAATATAATAACATGGAATAAAAAACAATCATCAACAACAAATAACCCACACGAATCACAAATATAAAATGTAACAATTATTACATGCATTTTATGGAGGAAGAACAACGAAATCGACGATAAAAAAAATTCTGCAAAAAAAACACCACGCATCAATAACAACAAATAGCTTATATAAAAACATAAGATAAACCATAAATAATGTAGTTTTCCTTTTTGATTTAGACATTCGATTGTGTAGTTTGCAATATGATGGAAGAATTAATAAATGAAAAAATGTTAATTGAGATATAATATATAGATGGGATAAATACGGAATAAAAAAACGAAAAGTCTAGAACATTTATGAGTTAATGAAAGACAATTAATATAACTAACAAAATAAATCTAAAAAATCTAAAATTTTGAAAAAAAGAGAATTATGAAATAACTTCTACATAAAGTGACACATGAGAAACTGCATATTTTACTTTTAGATTTATATAAAATAATGATGTCAAATGCTCAATTAAAGACGTCTCTGACTTGGGAATTTTTTTTTTCATTTTTAGAGAAAATAATGAAATATACATGTTTTATTCATGGATAAAAAAGTATTTTAACTTATTTAACATTTCATAAATTCAAAACAATGAGAAAATCTCTTTTAAAAAACAATCTTGTGACAATGTGTCACACCATTTATTGTAAGTTTATTTTAATTAGTAGATGAAAAGATGAAAATAGTATACTAAATATTCCTAGGAAGTTATGTAATGTAAAAGTTAAAGCTAATTAAGTTGCAAATGATCAAAGAAGCCTTCTTATCATGTCCTACGATAACAGCAAATCCAACAATATTGAAAACAAGAAAAATGTAATAACAAATCATATCTTCTAAATAATATAATATTTACATACCTTTTTAAAATCTTTTAAGTTTTATTCAACTCTTATTTCTTCATTACTCACCAAAAGATTTTTGTCAATTGAAAAACTCTTGAAATTGAAGTAGTCAAAATTTAACGTAATTATCAATCACGTATAAATAAATAGTTATTGTTAGTGGAGCTTAAATTCGAAAAATGATTATCATATCCTGTGATTACAAAATATCAAAATTTTATTCGAATTTATATGATCCAATCGTAAACATAATCATATCCTATGATAACAACAAATCTAACAATATTGAAAAAGAAATATGTAATAACAAATCACATTTGTTAGTGAATATAATTTCTACATCCTTTTAAAATCTTTGAATGATTATTCAACTTGCACCTTCTTCATCCTTCACTAAAGGAATTTCTAGGATTTCATTTTGTTTATTATTGAAACTTTGGGAAAAAAATCATTAAGGGGTGTTGGGATTGCTTATTTAAAACAACTTATGTTTTTTTTTGTAAAAATACTTATTAACTTATGTGGTATCAAACCGGAGTTAAATAAAACATATTTAAAATTGTAAACTGATAATAAACAGTTTTACATAAGTCATGAAGGATTAACTTATCAAAAACAGCTTATTACCGGTTTGGCACCGGTATAAGCAGTTTTTTTTCTTATCCAAACACCAGAAAACAGCTTATCACCGGTGCCAGACTGAAATAAGTTAAAAAGCAGCTTTTATAAGCAATCCCAAACACCCCCTAAAAAATAAAAATAAAAGTAAATGGAAGAGCAAATCAAGAGTTGGAGGTTAAACTTGTGTATACAAAATTACAAAAAAAAAA
>NW_020205060.1:0-1158 GCF_001531365.2 Cynara cardunculus var. scolymus | reverse complement strand
TCCAATCCTTCATCCTCACCATCCCCCATTTGGTTTAAATCAAACCGTGAGTGATTGGGGGAAGCCTGATGAGAAGGGGTTAGGGTTGGTTCCTCACCACTGTGGATGGGAGTAGAAAGGGGTCGTGAGGGTGCAATCATGGGAGGGGCAAAAGCCGAACTCAATGTAATGGAGAATGGTTTTGGGGTTGAGGAAGATTCGGCCAAATGAGAGGATAGAGCCACCCTAGTTAGGATAGCCATACCATCATCATCAAATGAGAGCACGGTGGTGGTCGGGGTGGAGTGGTGTGCGGATGAAGATGGAATAGAAGAGAAACTTACAGTCACCGGAGTGGTGTCACGGAAGGCGGCGATAGTGCTCGCGGCTATTGCACTGGCGGTGGAGGAACCTCCCGTCGCCGATGAAGATGGCTCGGCCGACGAGGAAGTAGGTGGTGCGGTCGCTAGGGGAGCACCGACGGTAGGATCATCGGCGATCTGTCGCCGGCGAAGTGAACGGCGAGAGGGGTGGTTGCGAACCGGTTGCTTTGGTCTCGCCATGGAGAATGGAAATGATGGTCGTCGGTTGTCTTGGAGAAGAAAGGAAGAGGGAAGGAGAAAAGGTAAAAGTGGTTTTTGGGTTTTTGAAATTTGTTTGAAAAAAAAAATAAAATAGATAAAAGAAAAAAGATTTTGGAAAGAAAAGTGGTGAAAAGGGTGTGATTGATGGGAAGTACAAAAAGTATGGTGCATTGTCATTGCATTCTTCTTTTTGTTTTAAAAAAAATGGCCAATAAAAAGGACACATGTCTAAGATGTCATCTTTTGGGGTAACAATACCTTGTACAAAATACAAATATTTGACCCCAAAAAAATTTAAAAAGACATTAATTTGAAAAAAATTGACACTTGAAAATTTTGCCAAAAAAAAAAAACTTTTTCAAAAATTGGTCATTTTAAAACAAAAGGGTGCACTTAGTCCATCTTAAAAAAATATTGCTTTCACTACCTTCCCAAGATTTTTCTTTGATCTATTTTTGTAAACAAAATCTAAATAAAACCCACTTTGTCAAAGGCTAATCATCAAAATGTACTTARCCAATGAGAAGAAAACCCTCTTTTCTCAACTTCAAGGTGACATCATGTCCTTTCCAAAAACATTGCATTTCTAGCCAAA
>NW_020205059.1:0-8367 GCF_001531365.2 Cynara cardunculus var. scolymus | reverse complement strand
GATGAGCAAAATTCCTACGCAGCAAGTGCGCACAGAGCCCGTAACCACTGTGGAGGAGATTCTGCGGTGGCATTACTCTGCCGTGGACACAGAGCCTCCTTACGATCCAGAGCTTACAGGAATGCCTTCTGCCGCTGCAAAGTTTCACTTCTCAAAACTCACAAGGCCATGCGAGCAGGTCTTCTCAGAGCACGTGATAACTTCTCTTGAAACCATATCTCCAAGGACTATGCTGAAGAAGACCGTGCTTTATGCTCAATATGTGGTGAAGAGGGATGATGGCAACCTATACACTTTCACAGATGCTGACCTCCAGAGAGGCCAGAGAGGCTCTAGTTGGCTTACACGTTGAACTAGAGAGGCTCTGGTTGATCATGTCTTTTGAACCAGAAGCTCTGGTTAGTACAACCAGAGGCTCTGGTTTAGGAACTAGAAGCTCTGGAAGAAAGACCAGTGGGGCTCTGGTCCTGGATGTTGAAATATATTCCAAGTATGGTTTGGAACCAAAGGCTCGATGTACCGAAGCAGTATGTTTTTAGTTTTGCTTCATAAGATGAATGATTTGAAATAAACGTTTTGGTGATCTTCACCCTGCATTACATAAAAGGGAACCTCACTAGAAATTCATGTCTAACCCTCATTTCGTGTTTTCAAAAATAAGGGAAAGAGCATTATGTGAATTACTTCCCTATGTGCTTAGCTATTTTGGAAGCATAGATGCTAGGATATAAGAGCATGTACTTTTGAAATTTTTGGGTTGTGTATTTTACATTATAGACTCTTGTATCAAGGACCTATGTGGGGGAAAACATGTATTTTATATATGAAATATGTGTTATATGCAATGTATGCAATGTTGCACGAATGTCTATAGCTATCTTCTTCTTATCTTCATTGCTCCATTAATGAGGGAGCTTTGAAATCTGTCGTTCAGGAATCGCGGTAGTTGTAGCTGTCTCAGGAACGGCCGAAGAAATAGCATATGAAACATATGGTCCATTTTCTATATAGTGTGGAATTTCAAGATCCACACCTTCCAGAAAAAGGGACATCCAATTTTTCCAAGGTCTAAAGTTGTCTCGGATAAAATGGGGAGGTTTGGCAAGAGAGCCATTATCTTGAAAGTATGTGTTTGTGTTTTGTAAAGCCATTTGAAAGCAGTAAGATTATCTAGAGAAAAAGATAATATAATACAGAAAAATAACTAAACAACAAGAATAGAGAATACACTGCTCTGATACCACTTGTTGGTCCCGTTAGGGTCTACAAGATGTGTATAACAGTTTGTAGAAGGGGGGAGGGATGAATACAAACACAGTTAACGTTTCAAATTTAAAATATATATTGATAAAGAAAGATCAATATAGATTTTATAAGATTGTTTGCTCAAAGATAAGGTAATAATAACCTATCTAAACAATCTAAGTTATACACAAGTTCTTAGCAAATAGAGAAAAGATTTGCTGTAAAAGACATAGAAGAAAGTAAGTTCTTTGTGGGTAAGAACTATTTAGAATACAATAAAGGGATTATAACTTGCTTTTGAAGAAAATCGTATTGTGTTCTTAGATGTGTGTTCTTTTACTTATGAACGTAAGTTAGGGTTCAAGAGTAAGTATTAGAGTATCTCTGCATGGAGATAGAACACATCTATTTTTACCCATTGCATTAAATGCATATTTAATGTAATGTAGTAGGGTTTGAACACGTGTCAAGCCTTTAGAGAAAGACTTGTCCTTTGCTACATGAATAGTACAAAAGCCTATTTATGAGCGGACATCCTTTCATAAAGTTGGTGGGTAGTAGAGTCAACTAATTGGTTGCGTACCGTAATATACTTCAGAAAGGGTATGGGTTTGTCCTTTGTGTGTATAAGGATAAGACAAAAACAATCATGCTCAACAAGCTTCTTTTGATAGCTGAATGCTGGAATATCCTGAAGGTCTCTTCAGCATTCGCTGAGGCTTGGGCAGTCTTCACAGATGTGTAGGTCAGGTTGTAATAACTGAATACCACTTCAGATCATGTACTCGCTAGTCTCTAATCTTTAGTGTTAGTCTTCGACTTTCGTTGAAGGTTCTTTGGTGTGAGTTTTTTCTTCTTGAAGTATCGCTGTCGCTGATGGATTTACATTACATGTTCTTCAACGATCACTGAACAGACTCAGTGATGATCGCTGGAACTGAAAGACAAACATAAATACTTCGTATAAGGTAAAAGGGATTATCATCAAATCACTGAGAGAGGATCAACACTTAGATGTGTGTTCTTTTACTTATGAACGTAAGTTAGGGTTCAAGAGTAAGTATTAGAGTATCTCTGCATCGAGATAAAACACATCTATTTATATCCATTGCGTTAAATACACATTTAATGCAATGTAGTAGGCTTTGAACACGTGTCAAGCCTTTAGAGAAAGACTTGTCCTTTGCTACAGTGAATTGTACAAAAGCCTATTCATGAGCAGACATCCTTTTATAAAGTTGATGGGTAGTAGAGTCAACTAATCGGCTCCGTACCGTAATATACTTCAGAAAGGGTATGGGTTTGTCCTTTGTGTGTATAAGGATAAGACAAAAACAATCGTGCTCAACAAGCTTCTTTTGATCGCTGAATGCTGGAATAACCTGAAGGTCTCTTCAGCATTCGCTGAGGCTTGGGCAGTCTTCACATGTGTAGGCCAGGTTGTAATCACTGAATACCACTTCAGATCATGTATTCACCAGTCTCTAATCTTCAGTTTCAGTCTTAGACTTTCGCTGAAGGTTATTTGGTGTGAGTTTTTTCTTCTTGAAGTATCGCTGTCGCTGATGGATTTACATTACATGTTCTTCAGGGATCACTGAACAGACTCAGTTATGATCGTTGGAACTGAAAGACAAACATAAATACTTCGTATAAGGTAAAAGGGATTATCATCAAATCACTGAGAGAGAGGATCAATAATAACTCTGAACTATCGTTTTCCATATTTATTTTGACGTATTTTCTAGGTTAAACAATTATCCATTTGGTATTGTAATTCCAATAAAATAGGGATTTAGTTTTAAGTTTCAATCCAAATTCCGAATGTTTTTTTTATCTATTTCACAATTGTCTTACTTTCATTTTCTATTGTAATCCCAAAAAATCGGAAATTAGTTTTAAGTTTGGATTCAAATTCCGTTTATTCCTCATCAACCGTGGCTTTAACTTGTAGCTGAATTTTGGTACTGTTCATCACTCAGATTGGCAACAATTCTCAGCTTCAAACGCCCATAATCAACAGTAGTTGTTTATCTGCTGTAAGATATAATAAGTTTCATACACTATGTAACTTCTCACTTATGATTACTTGATTAATGTTCTATCTTTTATAGAATAATGGATGTGTGGAATGTTACTCTGATTAAAAATCTTGACATACAAAAAGATGATTTCACCGTAAATGTCAGAATAATTCGATTATAGAATCAACCAGTTTTTAAAAATCTTGATCAAATATATTCCATCGAGATGATATTAATGGAAGGACATGTAAATTTATTTATTTTCGAATCTTTAGTATTGCATTCATCATATTTTATATTACCTCGGATTGGTAATATTTTCATATTATTGATACTCAGTCCTATTCCATATTCATGTTTGCAGGGCACTAAGATCCATGCCAATTTTCTACAAAAATGGGTGCCAAAGTTCAAAAGTTTGCTTCTTGAAAGGGCTGCTGTATTCATCAAAAATCCTACAATTGCTCGACATTCCTTTAAGTACAAGTTGATTGATAATACAAACAAGTTAAGTTTGTATTACAAAACTTAGGCTACCATGTGCCTGGATTTTAATGGTTCCGTATTTGGTTTTTCATTTGTCAAGTTTCAATATGTTATATCAAAGATAATTCCAGAACATGCAACAATTGGTTAGTCAATTAAATTATCTCATATTTTCAATATTTTTCAAATAAATTTTATTATATGCTATTATTCATATTAGAGTTCTTCATATTGATATTTTAATCATTATATAGAGGTGATTGGTGAGGTTTTAGCCTGTGCGACAATGATCAATATTCTAGATGACAATGGACAAGCGAAGAGACAAATGCATACTTAAATACAATATTTGGGTTAATTTTTTTTATTTTAATAGACTAACACTAATATCTACTAAATATTTAATTTATTTGTTACAGTTTATTTATGGGGCTTAAACTCCATGTTACATGGTAGGATTTTTTTGCTCAACAATTTAAAGTATTTTTTAAATTTATTCATTATTAAGTACTTCATAAAATAACATATGCCACTGTTATCTTATTTGAAGGATGTTGTTTCATGTATGGGTGAGAATACAATGCGATCTAATGTCGATTAGAGCACGACAGAAAGACTGGAATCACAAGGGGAAAATATATGAGAAAAAGATGTGCAAGGGTGTTGATGTGGAACTTGAGGTTGATGAAGTTTGTGATGCCGATGATGCTGTCAAAGGGTCGACAAGAAAATCTCTTAAAATCTGCAATCTTGAGAAATGACATGGTTTCTTATGATGGACAACTATTTTAATTGTTTTCTTCATCGTGTTTGTATTGGGTGCCTTGTGTTTTGAACATAAACAATTGGAATTGTTAGAATTATTTTCTTAGATACTATGTTTGCTGATTTATTTGGATAATGTTAGTAAATTTATAACTATCAGTAGGTAATTGTGTTGTTTTTGTTAGGATCAAGCGCTTACCCACTACACCAAAAGCAATTGCCTTTGTGAAGGCGCAACCTTATTTCCCTTGTAGCGTAGCAGTCAGCGCCACGTTTCGATTTAGGAAGATGCTGGAACCGTGACCAACAATCCCCCCCAGCATCTGCCGGTACTAATAAGAGCTTCGTTAGAAGTCAATGGCCGCGCATCATGCCTCTCTCATAATTATGCACTCCTTGCATATTATGCACACCATGGGATTCGAACCCGTGACCTGCTCTGATACCAATTGTTAGGATCAAGCGCTTACCCACTACACTAAAAGCAATTGCCTTGGTGAAGGCACAACCTTATTTTCCTTATAGCGTAGCAGCCAACGCCACGTTTCGATTTAGGAAGATGCTGGAACCGTGACCAACAATTTTGATCCTAACAATTTTGATTGACCCAAATGTGCTATTGAGTAATCTCCTTTGGAGAAGAAGATGAGTAGCTTGATGGAGTTGATGCAATTATTAGAATGGGCTCATTGTTTTGTGATGATGGAAATCTGTTTTACTTCCTTAGTTTCCGGGTTTTATTCTGGTTGAATTTTCTTCCTAAGTTTAAAAGTATTGATTCGAAAGTAATGTTGATGAAGTACGTGAGGCCGATGATGTAATGAAAGTGTTGGCCACACAACCTCTTAAAATCCAAAAACTTAAGAAGTGACGTGGTTTATTATGATGGATAACTATTTTAATTGTTTTCTTTACTCTCTTTATTTTGGTTGCATTGTGTTTTGAATACCAATTTCTAAATTGTTAGGATTATTTAGTTATATACTTTGTTTGCTGTTTTATTGAGATTATATTAGTGAATATATAATAATGATTATGTAATTGTGTATGTTTTGCTTGTACCACACTTAGAAATAAGAACTCTGTACCTTTTTTTTGTTCAGTCTTGTAGCCAAAATTTGGTGCCTTCTTTTGTAGACTTAGAAGTTTGAAACTTTTATGTCCAGACTTAGTGTGTCAGAAGTCTGAAAACTTTGGTTCCTTCTTTTCCAAGCTTACAGATATGAAGTCTGGTTCCTTGCTTCTAGACTTACAAGCATCACCATGGTTCTTTCTTTTCCAGACTTAGAAGTCTAAAGTTTGAACAATTTTTGTTCGACCTTAAAGAGAAATTGTGGTTTCCTTTTTTTCCAGACTTTTAAGTCTGAAATCTGAACTCTTTTTGTTCAGACTTACAGGCATAAATCTGGCTCACTGGACGAAAGGGACCAAAAAGCCATTCCCCCCTCTTAACACTATTAGGTTTATTTGAAAGCTTTCATCGCCTACAAGTTAGGTTGTGGTTGTATTGGCTGCAATGAGTGGTGAGTGCCGTTCAGTGATCGCTGGAGTGCAAGCGCAGCAGCTACATGGACCCCTTCCTTTCTGTTGTTGCCAGCGCTTTCCCGGGCAAAAAAAGTCTCCCGGCGATCTTTGACCGGGCGGGGCATTCTTTTCTAGATTTGGAAGTATGAACTCTTAACCCTTTGTGTCCAGACTCAAACATAAACTCTAGTTTTTTCTTTTGGTGATTTAGAATTATAAATCTTTTTTTTCTAGGCTTAGAGGCATAAATTTTGGTTCCTTCTTTTCCAAAATTTGAAGTATGAACACTTTTTTCCAGACCTACGGGCATAATTCTGGTTCCTTTTTTTCTGGACTTGGAATTCCCAAGTCTGAACCCCTTTTATTCAGACTTAGAGACAAACTCTGCTTTCTTCTTATACAGACTTAGTAGTGTGAAGTCTGTGCCCTTTTTGTTCAGACTTACAGGCATAAACTCGGGTTTCCTTTTTCTCCAGATTTATAAGTATGAACTCTGAGCACTTTTGGTCCAGACTTACAGGCATAAAATTTGTCTCATTTTTTTCCAGACTTACAGGCATAAAATCTGGCATAAACTCTGAACCCTTTTTGTCCAGATTGACATAAACTCTTGTTTCTTCTTTTGAAGATTTAGAAGTATGAAGCCTTTTTTCACAGACTTAAAGGCATTAACTCTGGTTCCTTCATTTCCAGAATTAGAAGTATAGACCATTTTTTCCAGACTTAGAGGTATAGTTCTGATTCCTTCTTTTCTGGATTGTAAAGTCTGTAGTCTGAACCATTTTTCTTCAGACTTATAGACAAACTCTGCTTTCTTCTTTTGCAGACTTAATAGTGTAAAGTCTGAACCCTTTTTCTTCAAACTTACAGGCATAAATTGTGGTTCCTTCTTATGCAGACTTAGAACTATGAATTCTTATTTTCCAGACTTAAAGGCATAAACTATGGTTCCTTTTTTCCAGAGTTACTGGCATAACTTTGGTTCTTTCTTTTCCAGATTTAGAAGTCTGAAGTCTGAACCTTTTATGTTCGGACTAAAAGACAAATGTGGTTTCCTTCTTCTCCAGACTTATAAATCTTTAACTCTGAATCCTTTTTTCCAGACTTAGAGGGATAAACTGTGTTTCCTTCTTTTTCAGACATAGAAGAATGAACTCTGAACCATTTTTGTTCTTGCCAGACTTAGTGACAAACTTTGGTTCCTTCTTTTCTAGAATTAGAAGTAGAACCCTTTTTACCAGATTTATAGTCATCATTCCGGAACCTTCATTTCTGGACATAGAAGTCCGAAGTCTAAACCCCTTTTATTCAGACTTAGAGACAAACTCTGCTTCTTTCTTTTGCA
The DNA here is from genome assembly GCF_001531365.2 of Cynara cardunculus var. scolymus. NCBI lineage: Eukaryota > Viridiplantae > Streptophyta > Magnoliopsida > Asterales > Asteraceae > Cynara > Cynara cardunculus. The sequence continues at coordinate 978 of NW_020205059.1, read as the reverse complement.
GACTTAGTAGTGTGAAGTCTAAACCCTTTAGTGGAAGGTATAAAAACAAACTTTGGTTCCTTTTTCTCCAGTCTTAGAAGTGCGAACTCTGAACCCTTTTAGTTTAGACTTACTGTCATAAACTGTGGTTCCTTCTTCTCCAGAATTAAGAGTGTGAATTCTGAGCCCTTTATCTTCAGGCATTGTGGTATAAACTTTGCTTCCTTCTTTTACAGAGTTATTTTGTGAAATTTGGAGTCTTCTTTTCTAGTGTTATAAAACTAGACTCTAAAGACTTATGAGGTTTGTTTTCCACATTTTCATGAATATCTTCAATCTTGGCAGTTCTTCTTTTGAAGGAAACCCAATCCTCTTTGTAGACTTAAATGTTTGAACTACCGTCGTCCTCTCTGTGAAACTTATAAGTTTTCTATTTAATGAACCAATTTTAAGCTAAAGAAAGAAATTGAATTGTATAATCTTAGAGAGTAACTATGCAGACTTCAACCCTTAGCAAATTTAGCTTCAACTTTTTTCCATATCTTCCAATTTTGCCGTTTGTTCGAAATTTCTAAGTTTCTCTTTTTAAGAAGAGGAATGAACTTCTTAATAGAGTTGAAACAAATCTTTAAGAATAATTCTTCACATTTATACTTTTATGCTTGGATAATTTAGAAGTAATCTTCTTCATATATTTTAATTTGTCCCTTTGCTTTAAATTTGGAATTTCTCGTATTTAAGAATTAGAATGAAGTTCTTAACAAAGTTGGATCAGATCATTAAGAATAATTATTTGCACTTAGACATTTACGGATGAAAGAATATTGCTAGAACCCATAATGCAAAATGTAAAAAGTAATGAAAAACAATAAGTGATGAAGAACCAGAAGACCAATGGAGATATCAAGGCAGAATCGACTAAGTCTGGATCGATGGACAGACTATCCAGAGCATCGATTGAAAGACCAACCATTGGACCGATGGACGAAGTTCAACCAG
>NW_020205058.1:0-8375 GCF_001531365.2 Cynara cardunculus var. scolymus | reverse complement strand
ATGTGCCAAGAGAAGATGGGAATCAACTCATTCATGAGATATCGACAGTCCTCAGTTATCGAAGACTGCTCCTACGCTTCTGGGATATATCTCAAGGTAGATCATGAATGGAGTTTTAAAATTTTTTGCTTTATATGAAATGTCTTTTGCTTCCAGTATTGTAAGAATTCATCATCCAATGAGAATTTGGAATCTGATGCTTTTCTTTAGATTAGTCTATGTTCTTCAAAATTGCTCATAGATTAGTTTATGTTTGTTCTTTCATTACTTAGGGGGAGATTGTTAGACCCCATAATTAATAAGTGTAAATGTAATGAAGAACGATGAGTGATGAAGAATCAGAAGACCGATGAAGACAATAAGGCAGAATTGACTAAGTCTGAAGAACAACCAGGGGATCGATGAACAACCAGAGATACGATGGAAAGAGCATTTCCATCAGTTCTCTGGTCAACAACTCTTTGAGTTTTCTTCAGCAATTCAACCAGAGGCATACGATGAAGATATAAAGATAAGGTTGAATCATCATCCCATGAAAGACAGCTGGAGATGACAAATCAACAGCTGGATTTCAAGTTTATCTTAATTTATTACTTATCCATAGTTTAAATAAACTTTATCCGTTAGTAGAAGATTAGCTAAATAGTCTCACTAGATAGTTATCTTCTAATTAGCCTTCTAGTATAAATAGGTGATTAGGCCTATTGTTAAAAATGTAGCTTTTACGTTTTCATATTGAATAAAGTGAATTTATTGGCGCTCAAGATTATTCTTTGAATGTTCATACACTGTTCTTGAGTGTTCATCATTTTGTTCATTAAAACACTATAATTTGGTTATTCTTAACTCGATTATTAGTGTTATTGAGAGATCTAGGATCAACACCCAAGCAGTATGTTTTTCGAGTTGTCCCATCCAGGAAAGTATGTGGAAACACGACGGATCCTAGCCACTGCTAACCTAGTAGATCCAGCATCAATCCAAGAGCATATTATGAACAATGAGAAACTATGGTCTTCTGAACATTTTGTTTCTGCATCATTGGACAAAGCACTTGAACATTGGTTCCAGACTCATCTCTCAAAGAAAATAGACACTTCCAATGATGAAGATTTCGAAGATGACGACGAACATTATGACCTTGGATAAGAGCACTTTGATCCTTATGAAGACGATCCATCTCACCCTTGACTCTCGTTCGAACTAATTATCATAGACTAATATTAATAGTTGTCTCGACTAAAGGATAAAATAATGACTAAAAATGATGTAAGCTTTAAGTCACTCTTATGTAATGTAAGCGCTTATCTCATTTAGGTTGTATTATTACTTAGTATTATTGCTTTCTTTTGTCATGCTTATGTAATGCTTATCCAGGGTACCTTTTCCTTACCTATAAAAGGAACGCTCCTATTTATTGGTAGATCATCCTGGAAAAGAAATTAAAGCTTCTTCCATATATTCTCTTTCGTTCTTAAGTTTAAGTTCATACTCTTCATGCTTTCTCTTATTCCTAGTGATCATATCTCCTAGTCTTAGTCATCCATTATCGACCCTTGTCTCCCAGTCTTGGGAATCACCCTAATCAACCAGTCTTGGGAATCACCCTTTTGTTTATCAACCCATCAACCATTTTTTTGTTGATGATAAGTTTCCTCTACCACAAAGCAAAAATTTATGCCACACAACATTGTCGACGACGAAATATTGAATTTATGAAAATGTCTGACTCTTTACCATCTGACTCTGTTCAAACACAGTCCCCAAAATACTCACGTGGGCATGAAAATATCACTTCACGAACGTCCACCTTTCATACAGATATATACTTTCTTGAAAAGGTCAAAATATTTTTTTATTTATACGAAATCAAAATTTTGACTTTACCACACATATGAGCATCTTATTTTGCAAACATTTACAAATAAAAATCATTTTACTATCTTCGAAAAATGTTTGAATGTTAGGTATTTTATAAAATTCTATAAACTCACCCACAATATCATATTTTGATCATGAGAGTTTCCTTATAAAATTTGTCTGACGTAGAAGTCTTTGTAGATTGTCTTGCTTAAAATTGTTGTCAAAGATAATCTCTCATGAAAATACTTTGATGGTACGCTTTTGGAGACAATTTTCTATTCTTGAATACGATCTAGTTTTGATCTTTCTTTTTAAACACTCGATATATAAACGAAATTGCAATAATATTTCCTTACATGTTATCGAAAATTATTAGTCAAACAATATTTTGGGTTACAATTATTATCATCAAAATTTACATGATTGTAAAATGTAGATTTTAACAAAAATGTTTTCGATACACTTGTACCAACAATCATTTTCCCTGTATATATTGTTTTTTATATTGGTTTATTTCAGTATGATCTTGTATATAAATTATTGTAGTATCTATACTACTTTATAAAGCATATTTGAGGAAGTCTTAAAAACAACCTTAAATGCATGAGGTACTACTCTTTTATGCCTAAAGTCTTAAATCTCTTAATTACAACTTTATCAGCTTAACGTACAACTCTATTAATGCATAACTCTCTCACAGCCCCATCATTGACAGCGTGCAACTTAGATTCACAGCCCAAGATTTGCATCAATTCCATTTTTCCAACACGACGATTTAGGCGCCCAAAAGATGACGATTCATACTCTCAGATACAAGGTTTTTTTAATTCTAGTTATCATCCTCTTCTCATACACTCATCTCCTCCCTCTCATTCCTCTTCTCAGGTAGACCATCGATTTATGGTTTTCTGTTTGATTTTTGTTTGATCTATGACTAATGATTTATGGTTTTCTGTTCAACCTACGACCAATAATTTTTGACAAGGTTGGTGTCTTCTAAGATTCTTTTGTTCTTTTTTTTTTTGTTTCAAAGTGTTCCAAACTTACCAAAATATAAAAACATATTAATGTTGTTCATTTTTACCATTTTAGTGCATTAAAGAGGGAGCGTTTGACGAGAAAACACGTAACAATAACGTCCGATCATTGGTTATTGCAGTGGTGTGTTCACATATTTTAAAAACAAAAAGAGAAAATCATGTCCTTGTTTCTTTCGGGGTCCAAAGGTACTAGTGATGGAGCGTGATATTATCTCTCTACAAAATAAAGTGGTAACTCATGCAAATATACATGTATCGACACCGTCACTTTATCAAGTAATAAAATGGTAAGAACCAATTATCATATTCCGTATAGATAGATATATTAAGTTGCATGATCTCAATGTGAAAAGTCAACTTCAAATGATGAATTTGAAGAAATGTTTTTGAAAGAGAAACTAAATAGATAACAAGGTACTAGGTTCGCTTAAGACATAAATAAATAATATAGTTAAGTGATGCTATAACATCATTTAAGTTGCTGCAACAATAACTCATATCATCAAAAGGTTGACTTCAGGACACTCTCTCAAGGTTTAGCCAACCACTACTAATCTATAGATTAATTGTCATATCTCTATGCAAAGGTGAAGTCTAGGCATGTCACAAACTTTCCATTTAATAAGTCACATGAACAGAAAACAAATCGTTTTGCTTCTTAGCAACCCTCGAGCCTACTTCCATGTCATTCAAGTTGATGTGTTTAATATGACTTATCTCTAAGTTCATCATACCTTAACACTTTTAACAAATGATCACCTTGTCAAGAAAGCATTTCTTATAGCCTTGAATGAAATGTTTGAAGTAATTGTTATTGAAAAAACAACTTCTACCTTCATATATGTTTTATCTCAACTTTCGCTCAGACAAGCTAAGACATTTAGCCTATCATCATAAGGCGTTGAAACAAAATAAACACTAGAACATAAATCATTTTAAGGAAATTAATTAGAGTAAGAACAAGGAGAAGTAGAGAAAATAAAAAAATAGAGATTGCAAGAAATGTAAATTACAACTAAGAAATAAAAGCTAAACTACTCTAAGAACTTCTATTAACTACTATTGGAATTTTTGTTGATGTTAAGTATATAAGATTACAAGATCAATCCCCTCATTTATATAGTACGGTAAAATAGGCGAGAGCATATGAATTCACGTTATAGCATTGAAAATCCTGCTGAAACCTCCATTGGTCGTGATAGAGGTCAAAAGTCGTGCCCCTCTGGTTGTATTTACTCAACATATATATTGGTACAATGAGATATGCAAGGAATTGATATATACTAAACTATAAGATATATTTGAACATAATAATTTCTCAGTTACTCATGGAGGATATTCTATTACTCCCCACAGTCGAAACATGAGGTTGGCATCTGTTTTTCAAAAGAATATGTGGTAGACCTTTGGTGAAGATGTCGGCATTATTGGTAACGAGACGGTATATGTAGCACACTGACTTGGCCGCGGGCGATTTTCTCCCGTACAAAATGAATGTCAATCTCAACATGATTAGTCCATTGATGCTAGTCGGCATTGCCTAAAAGATAATTGACATTGACTTTGGTTATTAGACAATGCATTCGAGCAAGAGGTTGCGAAGCCAACAAATTTCTACAATAACATTAGCAACTCTACGGTATTTGGCCTCCGTACTTGAGCTAGAGAGAATCGGTTGCCATTTTGATGACCATGAGATAAGATTATCTCCGAGGAACACGTAGTAGCTAGAGGTGGAACTACGAGTTCTAGGCACCCGCATCAATCGTCATTGGTATAGGAAACCAGGCCCGTTGTGGAGGACAACATAAAGTGGAGACTGAGGTGAGACATGCCTTTCACATATCAGAGAATCCAATAGAGAGCTTGCATGTGTGGTTCACAGGGTCATCCAGCAAGAAGCATATCTACTGAACTAAGTACGACAGATTCAAACTTGTGAATGTAAGGTACTAAAAATCCCCAACAAGACTCCTATATAACATAGCATTCACAATGGTAGTACACAAAATGACACTAAGTTTAGACTTAGTTCAAACCAATGTAGTAGTGGAGTTGCAATTTAACATATTTTCCCGATCCAGAATCTCCATGACATACTTGGATACTGAGAGAAGAATACTATGAGAATGTTTCATGATGGAGATACCTAAAAAGTAACTAAGACGTTCAGGATCTTTCATGGCAAACTTGTTGGAAATCCAAGAAGATAAAAATACTTAATTCACATAAACAATACTTCTTTATTATATGAACAAAGATGTGTAGAATTCATACGCACACACAGTATATGCAACAAACAAAAGACAAATATATATATATATATATATATTTACAACCAACCACGACAGTTGAGATAGAAGGGATGCAACGGTTCAAAGAGGAGACTTTGGCAGGAAGCAAGCAAACTGTCACCAAACAGTAACTATCAAATCTGTTAATTAACAGAAGTTTGACTTATTCTTCAACATGCCCCCATAAGTTAAACTTCATGAACTCCCAAGGCCTTTTTCAGAATAATAAAACATCCATGTTTAAGGGATTTAGTAAATATATCAGCAACTTGATCTTGAGACTTGCAAAACAGAACATCAACTTTATTTTGATGAATCAGCTCCCTGATAAAATGAAATTTGATCTATATGTGCTTGCTTCTTCCATGATAAACTGGATTTCTAGTCAATGTGATGGTAGATTTGTTGTCACAAAAGATCTGTGTGCAAGAACTTTATGGAATTCCCAATTCCTCCAAGATACCTCTAAGCCACAGCGCCTGACAACCTGTGGAGGATAAAGCCATATACTCTGCCTCTGTAGAAGATAGGGCAACAACCTTCTGTTTCTTGGATTGCCAAGAAATGACACCTGATCCTAAACTGAACACATACCCGGTTGTACTTCTACCATCTACAATGTTGCCCCCATAGTCACTGTCATTGAACCCAACCAATTTAAAATCCTGAGAGTGCTTGTAAGTGATACCATGATTGACTGTTCCTTTGACATATCTCAAAATTCATCTTGCAGCATCCCAATGCTCCTTCTTAGGATTTTCCATAAACCTACTCACTAAGCTAACATAAAACATAATATCAGGCCTTGTGGCCGTGAGATACATAAGACAACCAACTAAGCTGCGATAAAGGGAGGAATCAACTTCCCTTCCATCCTCCCCTTTTGAGAGTTTCAAACCAAATTCCATAGGTGTGTCAGCAGTAATACTATCCTCCATGTTAAATCTTTGTAGCAAGTCTCTTGCATATTTTTCTTGAGAAATGGTAATATAGTGTGTACCTTGTGTTGCTTCAATTCCAAGGAAGTAATGCAAGAGACCTAAGTCAGTCATTTCAAAGTTTTGCTTCATTGAATTCTTGAACTCATCAATCAGTTCGGTTGAATTTCCTGTGAAGATCAGATCATCTACATAGATACATACTAAGAGAATTGAGTGCTCATTTTTCTTGATAAATAGAGTATGCTCATAATTACATTTGTTGAAGCCATGCTCAAGAAAATGTTCCTCAATTCTGCTATACCAAGCCCTAGGGGCCTGTTTTAAGCCGTATAGGGCTTTCTTGAGGTGACATACCTTGTATTCCTCATCCTTCCTTTTGTACCCTCTTGGTTGATCAATATACACATTTTCTTTTAAATATTCATTCAGAAAAGCTGACTTAACATCCATTTGATGTACAAGCCAGTTGAATTGTGCAGCAATTGCTAAAATCAAATGAATAGTTTCAAGTCTAATAACAGGAGCGAATACCTCTTGGTAGTTAATTCCAAATTGTTGTTTGTAGCCTTTAACAACCAGTCTTGCTTTATGCTTGTCTACCTCACCTTTTTCATTGAATTTAGTCTTGTAAATCCATCTGACTCCTATGGATTTTTGGCCTCTAGGTAGTTCCACCAACTCCCATGTATTGTTCTTCAAGATTGAGTTCATCTCAGAATCCATTGCATCTCTCCATTTCTTTTCTTGACATGCTTTTTCATAATCCAAAGGATCAATATCTGCAAACAAGGCAAAATCAGCAAGGTTATTTGTAATTATAGGTTGAGTACTGTTGTACAAATCACTCAGACTCCTAGTTTTTCTGTTTACACATTCTTATGAGGATGAACTTTCAGGACTATTATCTACTGTATTTTGATGAATTTGACCATCAACATTTGAAGAAGATCTTCTTATAGGCGTATTAACAGATGTTGTCATAGGGGTAGAGGGGTCATTTTGATCAAGATTTTCATCAAGACAATTTTGAGAATTGTTTTGTTCAAGGTGTACTTTCTGTTGAGAGCTATAATCATCTAGGATGCAACATCCATTCTCATCACATGACAACCTATCCCATGTCTTGTCTTCATCAAAAAAGTACATCCCTACTTGTGATGACCTTTTTGGTCAATGGGTTATAAAGTTTGTAGGCTTTGGTGTTGTAGTTGTACCCCACAAAGATAGTCTTTTCAGACTTTTCATCTAGTTTCCCTCTCTTTTGCTTTGGAGTGTGAGCATAAGCCACACAACCAAAAGTTCTTAGGTGATTAACACTAGGTTTAAATCCATTCCAGACTTCTTGAGGAGATTTGTTTGAGAGGCTTTTTGTAAAAGATCTGTTTGTCAGATAAGCACCACAAGCCATGGCTTCTGCCCAGAAAATATTAGGGAGATTTTTGGACTTGATCATGCATCTTGCCATCTCAACTAAGGTCCTATTTTTTCTTTTTGCCACCCATTCTGCTGGGGTGTGTAGCTTGCAGTCAATTGGTGATGAATACCATTTTTCTTTAAAAAATCTTCAAATTCATGTTCTACATATTCCCCCCCACGATCAGTTCTTAAGGTTTTGATCTTGCACTCACTTTGTTTTTCAACCATGGCTTTGAAAAGAACAAAGTAGTTGAAGGTCTCAGATTTTTCCTTGAGAAAATAGATCCATATTCTTCTACTGTAATCATCTATGAAGGTTAAGAAGTACCTGCTCCCACCAAATGAAGGGGTTCTCATTGGTCCACAAATATATCAGAATGGATGAGTTCTAATTGTTTAGAGGCTCTCCAATTCGTATCATGTGGAAATGCTTCCCTTGCATGCTTTCCAATAGCACAACCTTCACAGATGTGACTGAGGGAAGTGACTGCTGGTAAACCTTTTACTAACTCAACTTTGTGCATGTGAGATAGGGTATTCAAACTCATGTGCCCAAATCTGTTATGCCATAAAAGTGAAGTGTCTCTAATACTTAAGGCTAAGGAGAAGAATTCCTCATTATTAAACTTAATGGGGAATATTTTATTACCTGTCATGGTAATTCTGCCTATTGGAGTATCATTGGAGTCACTTATCTCACAACCTTCTTCTTTAAAAATAATTTTGTATCCTTTTAGAGTTAACTGTCCTACACTTAATAAGTTGTGCTTAAGTCCAGGAACATAGAAGACATTTGAAATTCTCTTTTCTTTGCCTCTGAT
>NW_020205057.1:2434-8950 GCF_001531365.2 Cynara cardunculus var. scolymus | reverse complement strand
CTTCAGATCACGTACGCGCCAGTCTCTAATCTTCAGTTTCAGTCTTCGACGTTTGCTGAAGGATCTTTGGTGTGAGTGTTGTTTTCTTGAAGTATCGTTATCTCTGAATGAATTACAAAACAAGTTCTTCAGCGATCACTGAACAAGCTCAGTGTATGATCGCTGGAACTGAAATTACAGATACAGAAATACATCGAAAGGAAAAAGGGATTATCATCAAATCACTGAGAGAGAGGATCAACAGACCCAAGTTTGTAAAAGTAGATGATCGTACTCCTCAGCCACCCCCTGTTAAAACTTGTATGTGGTGTCAACAGGTGCATCAGGGAAATTGTCCATCTGAACCAAAGAGATGCTATCGTTGTGGGGAGGCGGGGCATTTGTTAAGGGACTGCACTACGCCCAAAATATGTTTTCAGTGCAATTCACTTGACCATATCCGACCGAATTGTCCACAACTAAGAGCTCCTCATTTGACAATGGTAGGAAATGCTCCCAATAACCGTGGAAGGCTTAATGTACCGAGAGGAGGCCAGAGTGGAACGAAGGGTAGAACATTTCAAATGACGAAAAATGAGGCAGAAGCAACCCCGATGTGGTAACAGGTACCTTTCTACTGAATTCTATATGTGCTAAGGTGTTGTTTGATTCTGGTGCAAACTTTTCGTTTGTATCACCATCGTTTGCTCAATCTGCATGTTTGAATTTTGTGCTACTTTATGACAAATTACTAGTTGACATTGCTAATAGTCAAGAATCTGTTACTAGTGTTTTCAATAACTGTATTATTTTATTGAGGAGTGTGAGTTACCAATCCGGGTATTCCCAATGTCGATGAAGGAATTTGATGTAGTAGTGGGTATGGATTGGTTGATAGAACATCAGGCCAGTATTGTTTGTAATAAGAAAATGATTAGAATCATTCTGCCAGACAGAAGGACAGTTGTTATCTATGGTGATCGTCAGAATCATCAAACTAGTCTTTTGTCTGTATTAAAAGCCCGGAAGTGTATCCGGAAGGAGTGTTAGGGGTGTTTGACATATGTGATTGATGCAAAGAAAGAAAAAGGGAACCAGGAATTAATACCAATCGTTAATGAATATCCAGAAGTCTTTCCAGAAGATTTGTCTGGATTACCGCCGGACAGAGTTATCGAGTTCAGAATAGATCTCTTACCAGGGGCGGCACCAGTAGCCAAGGCGCCGTACCGGTTGGCTCCGTCAGAACTGAAGGAATTAGTTGCTCAGTTGAAGGATTTAACTGATAAAGAATTCATTAGACCCAGCACTTCACCTTGGGGTGCTCCGGTCTTATTTGTTAAGAAGAAAGATGGATCTATGCGAATGTGTATGGACTATCGAGAATTGAACAAGTTCGCAATCAAGAACAAGTATCATTTACCAAGGATTGATGACTTATTTGATCCGCTGGTGGGGGCAAGTTATTTCTCTAAAATTGATTTAAGATCGGGATATCATCAGCTTAAGGTCAGGGAAGAAGACATTGCTACAACAGCTTTCCGAACTAGGTACGGGCATCACAAATTTCTAGTTATGCCGTTTGGCTTAACTAATGCGCCCGCAGCCTTTATGGATTTAATGAATAKGATATGTAAAGAATATCTTGATAAATTTATTATTCTATTTATCGATGATATCCTTATATACTCTAAGACCGAAGAGGAGCACGCAGAACATCTTCGCCTGATACTGGAATTGCTGAAAAGAGAAAAGTTGTATGCAAAACTGTCCAAGTGTGAATTATGGTTAAGGGAGGTTCAGTTATTGGGTCATGTCATATCCGAAATAGGGGTGAAAGTAGATCCAGCAAAAATAGAAGCAGTTGAAAAATGGGAGGCCCCAAAGACTCCCTTTGACGTCCGAAGCTTTTTGGGATTGGCAGGCTATTATCGTAAGTTCATTCAGGATTTTTCTAAGATAGTGGTGCCAATGACCAAACTTACTCGGAAGAACATCAAATTTCAGTGGGAAGAAGAACAACAAGAAGCCTTCCAACTGTTGAAAGATCATCTCTGTAGTGCGTCGGTGTTGACCCTACCAGACGGATCCAAAGATTTTGTAGTATATAGTGATGCCTCGAAACTGGGATTGGGAGGTGATTTGATGCAGAGAGGAAAGGTGATTTCTTATGCCTCAAGGTAATTAAAGGATCATGAGAAGCAATATCCGACTCATGACATGGAATTAGCTACGGTGGTGTTTGCTTTGAAAAACTGGAGGCATTATCTTCTGGGACAAAGTTCCAGATTTATATAGATCATAAACGTCTACAGCATCTATTCAATCAGAAAGAATTAAATATGCGACAGCGTCGATGGATTGAACTTGTAAATGATTATGATTGTGAAATCCTCTACCACCCAGGGAAAACCAACTTGCTAGCTGACGCTTTGAGTAGAAAAGAAAGGAGTTGAACTATTAAAACTGTAGCGATGAGAATAAATTTTGTCCCTGATACTCACAAAGAAATTTTGAGATGTTAGAAGGAAGCCATGAAAGAAGATTGTGTTAGGATCCAAGCGCTTACCACTACGCCAAAAGCAATTGCTGGTAGAGAAGGCGCAACTTATTTCCTTATAGCGTAGAAGCCAGCGCCACGTTTCGATTTAGGAAGATGCTGGTCAATGACCCAACAATCCCCCCCAGCATCTGCCAGCACTAACAAGATCTTCGCTAAAAGTCAATGGCTGCACAGCATGCCTTTCGTATTATTATTCACTCCATGGGATTCAAACCTGTGACCTGCTCTGATACCACATGTTAGGATTAAAGCGTTTACCACTACGCCAAAAGCAATTGCTGGTGGAGAAGGTGCACCTTATTTCCTTATAGCGTAGCAGCCAACGCCACGCTTTGATTTAGGAAGATGCTGGTCAATGACCCAAAAGATTGTGTCCAATTAGACTGGTTGGGTAAGATGATATCGACTCTGGAACCGAATGATGAGGGAATTATGTGCTTTCAAAGGTGAATTTGGGTACCATGTTTTRGGGATATCCAGAAAGTTATTCTGAGTGAAAGCCATAAGTCTCGTTACTCTATTCTTCCAGGTACCAATAAAATGTACAGAGATTTGAAATCTTTTTATTGGTGGCCGGGATTGAAGAAGGACATAGCCAGATATGTGGAACAATGTATAACTTGTTTACAGGTTAAGATCGAGCATCAGAAGCCATATGGAAGTCTTCAATCTTTAGAGATTCCTATGTGTAAATGGGTCACATTACAATGGATTTCGTTATTAAATTACCCCAAACTCCAAAGGGGTATGATGCAATCTGGGTAATTGTTGATCGTTTGTCTAAATCTGCGTATTTTCTACCAATAAGAGAGAAATACTCACTAGAAAAGTTGGCACAGATTTATATCAAAGAGATTGTAACCAGACATGGCCTTCCACTATCTATTGTCTTCGATAGATATAGTCGTTTCACTTCAAGGTTTTGGGAGAGTTTATAGAAAACTCTGGGGTCTGAAATTCGATTAAGTACAGCCTATCATCCGCAAGCTGATGAGCAGAGTGAAAGAACTATCCAGATTCTCGAAGACATGTTGAGAAGTTGTATTATTGATTCTGAGGGATCTTGGGAAGATCATTTGCCACTGATAGAATTTGCATATAATAACAGTTACCATTCTAGCATACAAGCGGCATCGTATGAAGTATTGTATGGACGTAAATGTCGAATGTCGTTGTGTTGGAACGAGGTAGGTGAAAGGCAGTTGACGAGTTCTAAGATTGTTCAAGAAACTTCCGAGAAAATTGAACAAATCTGTGAAAGAATCAGAACAGCACAAGATCACCAGAAAAGTTATGCAGATAACCGTCGGAAGCCGATTGAGTTTTGTGTAGGAGATCTTGTGATGTTGAAAGTTTCGCCGTGGAAAAGTGTTATCAGATTTGGAAGGAAAGTTAAGCTCAGTCCGAGGTATGTTGGGCCATTCAGAATAAGTAAAAGAATTGGGTCGGTGGCTTATCAGTTAGAACTACCAGAAGGGCTTAGTCTGATTCATAACACTTTTCATGTATCGAACTTGTGAAAATGTTTAGTTGATCCAAGCCAAGCTATACTGCTTCCAGAAGTTAAACTGGACAGTAAACTGAATTTTATGGAAACACCAGAAGCTATAACCGACAGAAAAATCAGGGTGTTGAGAAACAAAGAAATTAGTCTGGTTTAAGGTACAGTGGTGGTATCAGAAGGGATCAGAAGCAACATGGGAATTGGAATCGAAAATGAAAGTGGAATATCCATGGCTTTTTGAATAAAGGAATTCTGGGACTGAAAGTGGAATATCCATGGCTTTTTGAATAAAGGAATTCCGGGACGGAATTCTTTTGAGGGGTTGATAATGTGATAACCGGATCCTGGTTATTACCCAAGGTATTTATTATGTGAATTAATTATTTATATGGATACATGTTTACATGGGTTATATATGTGAGTATGTGTATTTTATGCATGGAAATATATGCATAATATGGGAATGTGTATATATATATATGTCGAACATGTATGTATACATGTTAATATGAAAACACGTGATAATATGTGCATATGTGTGTCTGCATGAGTTCATATATATGCATAGGTGGGTTTTAATTATGTATGCATGCCATTTTTGGGTATGTATGCATGTATGTGGGTAAAAGTAAAAGTAGCCGACTTTCCTATTTTTGGAAAGTATAAATATGAGGTTTTTGTGAAGAGACAAATTTTCTTGCCTCTTTTGGGAGAATTAGAGAGAAGGGTGTCCGGAGAACAAGTTTGGAATCAATTTGGCTTTCATCTTCTTCAAACTGAGTTTTTACTTAAAGGTGAGTGATTTCTAAACTACTTTTGCATAAAGATTATTACTGATTTTATTGAAGATTGCTTATTAAAAACTTAAGGAATTCAATATTCGATTTGGCTTTTATCCGGACAAATGGGTGACCGGGTTATGCTTAAATCGAACATAGTGTTGTCCGGTTTATCTTAAATCGGATAAGTGTTATCCGATTTAGCTATAGATCGAATATAGTATTATGCGATTTAGAGAGTTAGTGAGATTTTAATTATGTAAATCAAACAATGATTTTGAACGGAGAAGTAGGAATATTATCTAGTGCTGTGCGGTTTAGTCTTAAATCGATCAAGGGTCGTGCGGATTAGTTAAAAATCGACCAAGTGTTGTCCGAATTAATATATCGGACAAGGACTAAGTGTTGTCTGGATTTGTAAATCGGACAAAGGACTGTTGTCTGGATTGTTTATCTGGATGATTAAGTTTGACATTAATTTATACGTGTTGAGAATTCTTGGAATTTTTACAATTTGATAATTATTATTGGGTGTAATTATACTATTGTAAAAGGGGTATTTTATATCTTTTTAAATAAAAAGATACATTCCTATCAAGCATGGTGACGTAAGTCAGTTTTGGTATGGAATTGGATTTTGGGAACTCTTTCTACCAAGCGTGGTGACGTAAGTCTGTTTTGGTATGAAACTATATTTTGGAAAACATTCCTACCAAGCATGGTGACGTTAGTCTGTTTTGGTATGGAATTGGATTTTGGGAACTGTTTCTACCAAACGTGGTGACGTATGTCTGTTCTGGTATGAAACTATATTTTTGTAAACATTCCTACCAAGCGTGGTGACGTAAGTCTGTTTTGGTATGGAATAGGATTTTATGATTGTTTCTACCAAGCGTGGTGACGTATGTCTGTTTTGGTATGAAACTTGTTTTAAAAGGTAGTTCCCCCAGACGTGGTGACTTTTGTCTGTTCTGGCTTGGAACTGGGAATGGGTACTTTTAGACGTGGTGACTTTTGTCTGTTCTGATAAGTAGCCCTGTTTTGATGAAGGAATAAGGGTGGCATATCAAGGAGAGGTGTATTTGGAATAAGGGAGCCATTGTCATATGTGGTATTATTATAACTCTTATTATTATTACTAATTGGATTTAATAACTTTGAATCATCATTTCTTTGTGACCTGATGAATTACAGATATTATTTTGTTAGAAACAATAATTTAGATGTTATTGAGAAGGGAAAATGGTTTGTCACAAAAAGGCAAGTATTGCCTGAAAATCTTTCCATATTGGAATAGTGGATCTTTAAATAGATATGTTGGTAGCAAGAACTAAGGGGCTGTTTACTCGGCGCTGACCGGTCAGCAATGCTGACTCGGTCAGCAGTCAGTTTGTTTACCGAATTACTTCTCTGACCAGACATTGACCGAGACGTTGACCGAGTGCTGACTGAGACCGCACGAAAATGTTGCTTACCCGAGTCAGATTTCTTCTTTCCGTGCTTGCCCCTTTCACACAAGTTTTCATCTCATTCTTGTCGCTCCTCTCCTCTCCCCCATCGTTCCATTCCAGTCGCTCCTCCCCTCTTCCCTATCGTTCCTTCCTCCTCCCTGTCTCTCCAGACTCTCGACGCTCCTCACCTTCTCTCATAGTCGCTCGCCTTTCATCCCTCCATCTTTTCTCTTTTTTTTT
>NW_020205057.1:0-1719 GCF_001531365.2 Cynara cardunculus var. scolymus | reverse complement strand
AAACAATTTTACCCGGGACAGCACTTACCGGGATAGCACTTACCCGGGTCAGCACTCTTACCCGAACAGCACTTACCCGATAAGATTTGGTAAACAGCCCCTAATATTAATATGTTATCCTATCATTCTCCATATTGATGTTTATCACCCTGCATATGCAAAGAAGGGATTTACTCACTAGACCCTTCTCGTCTAACCCTCATTTTCTGCTTTAAAAATATGCAATTCTGGAACTGTAGGGTCTAGGGATAATAAGGGGAAAGGAAAAATGTGATTATTTTCCTAATCTGATATCTGCTTTTGAAGATCTGCATGAGATTGCTTATTTTTGGAAGATACATGTTGTATACATGTGGTAGTACAGGATTTTATTTTGAAATTTTTCATATGTAGATTTTGTACATATAAGAATCCTTATACTAGTGAGACTATTATGGTTTAAACGATATTTCTATGTAATGAAATATGTGTTATGTGCAAATGTGGTGTTTGGGGGTGTTACAATTCGTAAACTTTCTAAGCATGGTAGAGCCTAAGAAAGTTCATGAAGCCCTACAAGACCCAAGTTGGGTTGATGTCATGCAAGAAGAGCTCCAACAATTTGAAAGAAATAAGGTATGGACCCCTGTGCCCTTACCAAAGGATAAAATTGCTATTGGTTGTAAATGGGTTTTCAGGAATAAGAAGGATGAGGATGGGATCATTGTAAGAAATAAAGCCAGACTTGTAGCAAAAGGCTATTGCCAAGAAGATGGCATAGACTGTGATAAGACCATTACGTCAGTAGCAAGGCTAGAAGCTATACGCTTATTCTTAGCCTTCTCTGCACATAAAGAATTCTGAGTCTATCAAATAGACATCAATTCAGCCTTTTTGAATGGTAAGCTGAAGGAGGAAGTTTACGTTCAACAACCTCCGAAGTTTGAAAGCTCCACACATCCAGAGTATGTCTATTTCTTAGACAAAGCTTTGTATGGACTTAAACAAGCACCTCGAGCCTAGTATGAACGTCTTTCGTCTTTTATCTTATCGAATGGTTTTGAAAAAGGTAAAATTGATACTACTTTGTTCATTAAGAGGTATAAAGGTGAGATGCTTCTAGTCCAGATTTATGTGGACGACATTATTTTTGGTTCAACAAACTAAAGGCATTGTGGTAAGTTCTATTCTTTGATGAAGAGCGAGATTGAAATGAGCATGATGGGAGAATTAACATTCTTCCTTGGCTTGCAAGTAAAACATAGAGAGGGTGGTATTTTTATTAGCCAAGCTAAGTATGTCTCTGACATATTAAAGAAATACCAACTCCACAACTCTTCCATAATGAGAACACCAATCGCAATGGGAACTAAGCTTGACAAAGATCCATCTGGAAAACCGGCGGATGTTAAGACTTACTGCTCGTCGGTTTATTCAACCTTAGATTTCAACACAAAAATAGAATTTGGCGCAAGTATACACCTCGAACTACTGTCGTCTCGTAACAAGTAATAATGGTAAAATACCAGATATCGTTCCCACAGAGATAGCTTGTAAAGTTATTTCAAAAATTCTAGTTTATAAAAACTAGTTTCAGATGGCGAATCGAGGGATTTGATTTATCTAAAATAGGGAGGTTTGATTAACACTTCGAAAATATCAATCTTAAAAAGAAGCATAGGGTGCAACAGTTGATTAAGACATTAAACAAATGATTCAGTAAAAAGGTGACATAGCATT
>NW_020205056.1:0-3904 GCF_001531365.2 Cynara cardunculus var. scolymus | reverse complement strand
AATAAAAAATTAAATTAAAAGATTACGTAAAAAGTAGAAATTTTAAAAACACATAAAATCATTAAAATCACATAAAATATTTCATATAAAATTATTATTGTTTTATTAAAAAACACATTAAATCGTATTTTAAAACAAATAATAAAATAGAACATTAAAATCGATATGTGTCTCGCTACATTGTACGAGTGGTCTTCTACTAGTAGTAGTAGTAGTAATAATAATAATAATAATAATAATAATAAGTTTTACTCTAAAAACAAATAATGGGAGACTTTGGAGGAGACTTTCACCCTATAAATATAAATTATTATCCCTCTTTCACCTTCAAACAAAATGAAAACAACCCTCCTCTTCACCGGAATATTCCTCGCCGGAATCCTCCTCCTGCAGCCGGTTACATCTCAAAATTGTAACTGTGCTCGGAACTTGTGTTGTAGCAAGTATGGTTACTGTGGTACCGGAGACGCTTATTGCGGAAACGGTTGTCGAGGTGGCCCGTGTTTTMAACCTCCTCCTACRAATAATGCCGACATCCCCGGTATAGTGTCRCCGGCATTTTTTAACGGGATTGTTGCCAAAGCTACAGGCAACTGTCYSGGGAGAGGTTTTTACACACGGGACGCGTTTCTTAATGCCGTCAAAAGCTACCCACGTTTCGGTAAATCAGGTTCGGTTGCGGATTCGAAACGTGAAATCGCTGCTTTCTTTGCTCACGTTACTCACGAGACCGGATGTAAGTCAAGGTTTTCTTTTAATAACCAAACATGTTTAAAACAAGGGTAATTTTTAAACGGTAACCGCTAGATCTTATAGCCATTAGATGCTATAGCTATTAACGACATGGATGTCGAGTTATAAAATTATACTATAACTTTTAGTTACGTGTAAAAATGTCACATTAAAATTAACCGACGTCACATATGAATTACTTAATAGTAAATTAGAGAAAAGAAACTAAAAATATATAAAAATTAATATTAACTTTGTTAATTTTTTAATGTATTTTACCCATAAAAGATGTAGCCAATTTTGACTTTTCGTATATGGATGCATAGTCTTTTGTCACATACAAGAAATAGATCGTTCAAACAAGTACTGCGATAAGACCAACACCCAATATCCATGCAACCCTAGCAAGAGTTATCACGGGAGAGGTCCGATGCAAATCACATGGAACTACAATTATGGTCCAGCCGGGCAGAGCCTTGGGTTTGATGGACTCAACGACCCCGAGATCGTGACTAGAGATCCTGTGATTTCATTCAAGACCGCTTTGTAGTTCTGGATGAACAAGGTTCATCAAGATTTTGCTTCCGGTAAAGGGTTTGGAGCTACAATCCGAGCTGTCAATGGGATGGAATGCAACGGTCGAAACCCCAACACCGTGAACGCTCGTGTTGGGTATTACACCAATTACTTTAATCAATTTGGTGTCGAAACTGGCCCTAACCTTAGGTGCTAGACTTCGGTCATGTTACCATATTTAAACCGACACAGGTTTGGCTTATACGGTTTTTTCATCAGTGAAAACCGACACCAATCTAGCTTATACAATATGTTTTTAATAATTGTAGTATGTGAAAATAAATGTTCTCTTTCGCTTTCGTATTTCAGTTTGTTGGAATAAAGACCATGTTATAATAAATAAATAAAAGCATTGCTTAACATGGTTGATCCTTGTAAAATAAAAATGTTGCATAATTGGTCCTTATATGTGTCATCAATAAATTACAAGTCATTTTCAATAAACCCGCAGTACCCTATGAACTAGTTGGACCAAAGATGTCAGATATCACAGTAACTGAAAAAGAAATTTCGTTGATTATATATTAAAATAATCATATAGGTATCACATACAATTCCATGCTTGTAGCCATAAAACAACTACGTTTTCAAATAAATAACCGCTTTGCTCTTTTTGGTAGAAGACAGGTCTCTGTACATCCCACCACTAGACCCCACCTCCACATGGAATATGTTGGGCTTGTTGGCTATAACACTAGTTCAAAGGCAGAAGAAATAACTTGCATTACCTTCACAAAAGTTGAGCCTCAATCATGCTGGCCCTAACAAGAACAAACCAAATGACCTAGAACCCATGTAGCCAGCGGTTATCTGGGTTTGACGGTGCTTCAAGGTTGCCGTTGAAAATCATAAGCTCGCAAACACACGCACATACATGCTTACGTCCACATACACACACACACACACTCAAACACACGTTTGTGCGAACACACACACACACATATTACTGGGTTCCAATGAGAATAAGATTGATTGTGAGCATACATCTAAACGTTGAATGAATTGATTTTCTGATCAAAAAGCTAAAAATTGCGAACCTTTAATTGCCTTCAATTGATTTTTGACCAAAAACACGAAAATTCAGCTACCTTCAACAATCATTTGCGTCCATCTCTCTTCAGCAACCTTAATCTTCACTTCACTTACCTTCAAAAACTTTTACATACTTTCAGTCACTTTCAAATGTATGAATTTGTTAAAGTTTAGTCATTATGATAGAAATAGATCAATGAAGGTAGTTCAATCACTTAAAATGTGTCATCACATTAACAAGTTTAATTTGTTTAGATAAATACGAGCCATTCAAGGGGGAACTCAATATTTTGTAAGATTCGTGAGATTCGTGAGATCCAATATGAACCACAAAACAAGGGTTAAAGTAGGAAATTAATAATTTTGATAATTTTGACTTAAGAATTTAAATAAAACGCATTTTATGTATTTTAGAAATCTTATATCTACTCTCCCCTCTCCCATCTCCCCTTCGGCATGAACATTACAATATGGTACCGACTACCGACTGATACCTACTATACACAGGTTGTGATACTGACTGTATACACGTTGTGATGCCATAAGATATACAATGTGATATCGACACACATATTGTGATACCCTAAGTAAGATACACGATGTGATACATATGTACACACGACTTTGGTGAACGACGAAAAGCGATGGGCAACGAATCTGTTGTAGTCACCAGAGTGGTGCGTTGAACAAAGAAACTGCTCTTTTAAGGAGAAGGAAGAGAGAGTGAGAGTTTGTAAGTTTTTAATTTTGAGTTATGGAAAGAGGGAAGAAAAAATAACATTAGCAACCCCTAAGATAGGGTCCTAGTCAAAACATACCAAATTACTAAATTACCCTTTAATGTTTAATTATCAATAAAATTAATTATGTCAAATGAGTGGGTTATATTGGATCTCACGATTATCACAAATTATTCAGTTTGAACCTGATTTTCATTAGGAACCAAAGACCTCCCACAGTGCGACGCATGCCATATTCATTAGGAATATGGACATATTATTCATCATGAACGTTGTAACACATTCATTATGAATGTATGATTCATGATGAATAACATGTCCATATTATGTTATTTATATGAAGGTTATCATCTTCATGAAAAATAACTTAAGATTTGCATAATATGAAGGTATCTTCACTATTTATCATATTTTCACGAAAATGAAATTTTTCACGAAAATGAAATTTTTCACGTGATCTCAATATCCCAAGTATATACACACATACACTTATAGGGGAGGGTTCAAATTTGAAGTCCAAAAATGTTGAGAATGTGAGAACAAATCTTAACCATTAGATGAGATTTTTCAACGACAAGATGTTAAAAGGTAAAATATATAAATATAGACAAATTTGTAAGTAATTTAAATAAGGAAGTTGAGGGGAGGCATTTTGAAACATTTGTTAATACACTCATTTTTGTAAACTAATTCACGTACAATTTATAGCCGTAGATTAAAATTTAATTAATTAGTGATTGTGATTGGTTCTAAAAGTTTTCAATATTTTTGTGGTTATTTGAGTAATGTCGTTTATATATATATATAGGGAAGGGTTCAAACGA
>NW_020205055.1:2630-8313 GCF_001531365.2 Cynara cardunculus var. scolymus | reverse complement strand
TTTCCATCGCATCATCCATCGGTCCGCTGGTTGAGAATCTCTAAAGCTACTGGATTCACCAAAGACTTCGTCCATCGGTCCAATGGTTGGTCTTTCCATCGATGCTCTGGATAGTCTGTCCATCAATCCARACTTAGTCGATTCTGCCTTGATATCTTCATTGGTCTTCTGGTTCTTCATCACTTATTGTTTTTCATTACTTTTTACATTTTGCATTATGGGTTCTAACAGTACCAGTTAGAGCTACCAGAAGAACTTAGTCTGATTCACAACACTTTCCATGTATCAAACTTGCGAAAATGTTTAGCGGATCTGAACGCTGTACCGTTACCAGAGGTCAAACTGGACAGTAAGCTGAACTTTGTGGAAACACCAGAAGCCGTGATTGACCGAAAGATCAGAGTGTTGAGAAACAAAGAAAACAGTTTGGTTAAAGTACAGTGGAGGTTTCACAAAGGACCAGAGGCAACTTGGGAATTGGAATCAGAAATAAGAGCAGATTATCCATGGCTCTTTTACTAAAGGAATTCCAGGATGGAATTCTTTTAAAGGGGAGGATAATGTGATAACCGGGTTCTAGTTATTACCCAAGGTATTTATTATGTGAATTAATTATTTATGTGGATGCATGCTTACATGGGTTAATTGCGTAAGTATATGTATTTCATGCATTGGATATACGCATAATATGTGGGTATATATATATGTTGTATATGCACAATGTTAATGTGCATGTGTGTGCATGAGTTTATGTGTAGGTATGTATGGTTTTATTGATATGCATGCATTTGGGTGAAGGCCTGGTTGGCTGACTTTCCTAAAAAGAAAAGTATAAATATTAGGTTGTGGGCATGAGGCAAGGTTTCTTGCCTCATTTGAAAAACTTTGGGAGAATCAGAGAAGAGTTATTCGGAGATCAAGTTTTGAAACAAGTAGGTTTTGCAAACTTCTTCAAAATCAAATAATTGCTTAAGGTGAGTATTTTCTACAAATTTATTTCAAAAGTTTTAATTATTGATCTTGAAAGAACTGTATTTTATCCTTGAAAATTAGTGTTGTGCGATTTGGGTTTAAACCGGTTGAAGGGTGACCGGATTACCTTAAACTGGGGATAGTCTTGTCCGAATTATTTCTAAACCGGACACATGTTGTCCGATTTAATTTTACATCAACTATAAGGTTATGCGATTTAGTGAGTTGGCTAGATTTTAGTTGTGTAAGTCGGATAATGGTTTTGGACGGAGAAGTATGAATACGACCAAGTGTTTTGCGGTTTATTCTTAAATCGCACAAGGGTCGTGCAGATTAGTTACTAATCGATCAATGGTTGTCCGGATTTGATAAATCGAACAAATATGTGTTTTTCGGATATGTACATCAGACAAACGGCTAAGTGTTATCCGGATGATCTATATTTGATAATTTTTAAATATTGAGTATTGTAGACATTTATAATTTAATAATGTCTATTAATGGGTTTAATTTTGGATTTTTGGAAATTGTTTCTACCAAGCGTGGTGACGTAAGTCTGTTTGATATGAAACTATATTTTGGAAAACATTCCTACCAAGCGTGGTGACATATGTCTGTTTTGGTATGGAACTGGATTTTGGAAACTGTTTCTACCAAGCATGGTGACTTAAGTCTGTTTTGGTATGAAACTTACTTTAAAAGGGAGTTCTCCCAGGCATGGTGACTTTTGTATGTTCTGGCTTGGAACTGGGAATGGTACTTTCAGACGTGGTGACTTTTGTATGGAGGAACAAGGGTGGCATATCAAGGAGAATTGTACATGGAATAAGGTTGTCATTGTCATATGTGGATATTATTATAACTCTTATTATTGTTACTAATTGGATTTAATAACTTTGAGTCATCATCTCTTTATAACCTGATGAATTAGATATATTATTCCTATTAGAAATAATAATTTAGATGTTATTGAGAAGGGAAAATGGTTTGTCACAAAGGGTAAGTGTTGCCTTAAATCTTTCCATTAATATTGTCAAAGGAATTGTCTGATGATTCAAAAAAGCTTTGGTTATAATATTTTGAGAATGTTGGATCTTTAACCAGATGCATTTTTAATAACAGGAATTTATGTTATTAAGTTTATCATGTTATTCGTATCATTGAGAATTGCATTGTCTGATTGAAATGCAAATATGTCTTAGCAAACATATTTTATTATATTTTGGTGTTTTATCACCCTGCATTTGCAAAGAAGGGATTTACTCACTAGACCCTTCTGGTCTAACCCTCATTTTCTGTTTTAAAAAAATATGTGGTGCAAGAACTGCGGGGCCCAGGGATAATAAAGGGAAAGGGAAAATGTGATTATTTTCCTAAATCTGATATCTGCTTTTAAAGATCTGCATAAGATTCCTTATTTTGGATAATACATGTTGTATTACATGTGATAGTATAGGATTATGTTTTGGAATTTTTGATATGTAGATTTTGTACATATAAGAATCCTTGTACTAGTGGCACCATGTGATGTAAACTATATTTCTAGGTAATGAAATATGTGTTATATGCAAATGTGGTGTTTGGGGGTGTTACACCATACTAGTATTTTAACTCTGATGAAAGCTCAGAAAAGTATCCAGAAGAAGTGCTAGGGATGTTTGGCATATGTGATTAATGTAAAGAAAGAGAAAGGAAAAGAGGAATCGATTCTGATTGTTAATGAAGATCTGGAAGTCTTTCCAGAGGACTTGTCTAGATTACCGCCGAACTGAGTTATTGAATTCAGAATTGATCTCATACCAGGGGCTGCACCAGTAGCAAAGGTACCGTATCGGTTAGCTCCATTAGAATTGAAGGAATTGGTTGCACAGTTGAAAGATCTGACTAATAAAGGATTCACTAGACCCATCACTTCACCTTGGGGTGCTCCGGTCTTATTTGTCAAGAAGAAACATGTGTCTTTTCGAATGTGTATAGAGTATCGTGAATTGAACAAATTGAGAATCAAGAACAAATATCCTTTACCAAGTATTGATGATTTGTTCGATCAATTGGTGGAGCAAGTTATTTTTCCAAGATTGACTTAAGGTCGGGGTATCACCAGTTAAAAGTCAGGGAGGAGGATATTGCTACAACAGCTTTCCTAACTAGGTACGGGCATCACGAATTCTTAGTTATGCCATTCGGTTTAACTAATGTGCCCGCAACCTTTATGGATATGATGAATAGAGTATGTAAGGAATATCTTGATAAGTTCGTTATTGTATTTATCTATGATATTCTTATATACTCTAAGACTGAAAAAGAACACACAGAACATCATCGTCCGATGGGGGTAGGAAGGATGCTTGTGGAGAGGCAAATGCTCCGTTGGTCGTAGTTTCCTGCTCGTATGGATCTATCTCTTCATTATGGGCTGAGTTTCTTCTAGAGTGGCCAACTACGTAACCGAATTCATCGACTGAGTACTCACTAGAGTCGGATGACGCCATAGTGATCTGCGACATTAATAATCTTAATTACTAAATACACCATCTTATAAATACTTAGAAATATAACCAAAGCTTCTAAACAAGGCTAAAGGTGGAAATCAAACTACTCTCAAAATATAAAACCTCTGGTTATACTACGAGAGCCTCTGGTTCCACGACCAGAGCCTCTTGTCTCATGACCAAAGCTTCTGGTTCAACTAAAATCCTTAGGAAAGGATTTTTCATCCATCGATCCTTTTGCAAACCAATGGAATTCTATTTAATCATCCGCTGGTTCAACATCCACACTTAGAATAATTATGGAATTTTCGTCCATCGATCCTTTGGTTTCTCAAAGTGCACTTACCAGAGCTTCTGGTTACAAGACCAGAGCCTCTGGTTCAACTTTCATACTTAGAAGAATACTAAGTAACGTATCCATTGATCTCTGGTTTCCTTCCCAACAATGCTTCTGGTCCATTTATGAAAAATAAATCTAAGGAATTCCTATTCCTTTGCCTCTGGTCCTTCTAACCAGAGCTTCTGATCCACATAAACACTTAGAAATTTTATGAAATTTCTATTCCATTACCTCTGGTTTTTCTAACCAGATCTTCTGGTCCAACATGGACACTTAACAAAATAAGGGATTTTCTACCCATCGTCTCTGGTCGGTCTAGGCCAATGGATATTCATAATGAGTATAACACATAAAATTGTGCTTTTCATAACAATTTCTTTATGGGAGCATATCTATAGTACAACCGATTAAGTTCTTCTTATTATATGTAAATTAAATATAGGTGATCAGACTTTGTTTAATCGACATATAATAATGTGACCCGCTTTAAATTCATATGATTCCAGATTACTTGAAAATTCCATTTTGAAATTTTTTGGTTATAGTCGATGGTTTTTAAGGAAAATCAACGTTCTCTATAACTGAGGCTCTGATAGCAAATCTGTCAGACCCCGATAAAGCGGAAAGACGAGATGTAACAGGCAAGCGAATCACAAGAACAATTAATAAATAACACCTTTCAATTTTACAAAATAAAACGAGTTTAATATCATAACCAAATTTTTTGATAAACACTTCATTTACAAAACTTCCATTTCGAACTTAATCAGTTTTTGCGACGAGTATGCTCCCAAAGTACTGCAAATTTTACTTACTACCTGAAAAGCATGGAACATAAATCGAGTCAACTACAAGGAGTTGGTGAGCTAACGGGTTTTTACATGCATAAAACATTTTAATGCATAAACCAAATATTTGCAAACTTATGCGAATCTTTTGCACTTAATAAATGTAAATCTTTCACGATGTAAAAACTTGAGACGCTACTGAGCCTTACCTGACCAACTTGCCCCATTATTTTATGAACGACCAAAAGTAGCCCGTACATTTACTTAGGTCCCACAGTTCGTTATAGTACTAATTCAGCGGTGGTCCAAATTCCACATGATTAGACCAAGAAAACATAGGTAATGTGCACCCCTTTCTGGGTGGGACTGTCAACACAGTAGCGGCTATCCACAATACCACTGCCTGGGGATGTACCCGAGTTAACAAGTAGCGTTTACAGACGGGGACTTTATTTGGAAAATAATCCCAAGCACATCAATTTAACATTTATTTCAAGTGCAGTAACAGTCAATATTTCATGACAAAATAAACTTGACTAAGCAGTTTCATAGTCCAATGGTTTCAAACAAAACTTGACTAACCAGTTCCTTAGTCCAATGGTTTCAAACAAAACTTGACTAAGCAGTTCCTTAGTCCAATGGTTTCAAACAAATAACTTGTATAGTTTGCTTAATTTCATGCTTTTCCCCCAAAACAATAAACAAAGCGTTAAATGTGGGGCCGTGAGAACTCACTGGTTTAGGGGTGAATATCCAAGATGATGATGTCTGAAGCTTTCAATGCCCGCCCTAACTTCCTAAACAGACCAACAACCAGAACTAAGATCACTTATGGGTTCATGATAATCATAAAGTTAAGTTGCATCCCATGCAATGCCATTGAGTTTTCATAAATTAAAGTTGATATTTTATTATTTACTCTAAAAATAGCCCAAAAATTATATATTAAAAGAAATTGAAATCCTATACTCAAAAGATGATTTTTGGACAGATTATAAATTCTGTTCCAAGTATTTTTGGGGGTTCATATGACTCTAAAAATAGAAACCTTCCAAAAGTCATTTTTATGTCCACTTTTTACATCATTACAA
>NW_020205055.1:0-2315 GCF_001531365.2 Cynara cardunculus var. scolymus | reverse complement strand
TTAAATTTTGAAGATGTACAAATCGATTTGGGATGCATGCAAGATTCTTCCATACTTCAAAACATATTTTACATGATCGGATTTCGCATGCAAATTGGCTTTCTCCTATTTTCTTAAAAATTAAAGAATATGGATCATGGATTATCATCTATTTGTAGACATTTTCATGTCTTTGACGCATAATCTCCCCCTTCTTTCTTTCCAGAAATTTAAGTTGCAAGATCAGGATGTAGGAGAAGAAGGATGAAGTCTTTTATTGCTTGCAAAAGTAAGATAACTAGAATCATACATTTGTCTTAAAATCTTGATTATTCTTCAACGATTGACAGAGTTTTTCTGAAGATTTGTTTGAAGGAATTGGCTGGAAGGTGGATGATTTTTAGAGAGAGATGATACGGTTTAGCGAACAAGAGAGTTGGAAATGAGAGTTTTCAAAGGATGGGGGTATTTATATGTGGATTTTAATGAGGGAAATGGGCTGGCCTCTAAAGGCCCAACCCAACAAAACTTTTATTTTTCTTAAATAAGATTAAACCCACTTAAATCTATAACCCAATATAAATAAAATAATACTATTAGTTCCAAAACTCCACCTTTTGATAAATTATGTGGACATTCAAATGGGACTTTTGTATTTTTAATTTAAAAGTTTTTAACATCAACTTTATTTTATTTGGAACGTTCTAAATATTTGACATTACGCAAGTTAACTTTATCAGTAGCCTGCTGAGGCGTGATCTTCCAAGCTAAACTTGGGAAACTAAGTCAGATGAACTCTAACCATCATGACTAGTTCTTAATAAATTTTAAATTCTAAATATAGTATTTATAATGAAGCGTTAAACCTGAGGCTCAGAAATGGCCGAATGTCACAGTCTCCCCATGCTAGAAAAATTTCGTCCTGAAATTTATTTTTCAAATTCAAATCATGACTTGGTGGAGAACAAGTGGGGATATTTTCTTTTCATGAAATATTCTCTTTCCCACGTGAACTCTGGTCCATGCCTCGAAGTCCAACAAACTTTTACAATTGGGATCTTGCTACGCCTCAATTGCTTGTCTTTATGGTCGAGGATTTCAATCGGCTCTTCAATGAAGCGTAATCGTTCATTAATTTGATTGTCTTCCAAGGGTAGAACCAATGTTTCATCGGCTAAATATTTCTTAAGATTTGATACATGAAATGTATCATGGATGGCACTAAGCTCTGGGGGTAAACTTAGTTTGTATGCAACCAGTCCTACTCTTTCAAGTATTTCAAATGGACCAATATACCTAGGGATAAGCTTTCCTTTCTTTCCGAAGCGTACAATCCCTTTCCATGGAGATACTTTTAAAAGGACTTTATCACTTACTTGAAATTCCAATGGTTTCCTTCGGTTATCAGCGTAGCTCTTCTGACGATCTCTCGCAGCTTTAAGCCTTTCTTGGATGATTGAGATTTTGTCAGTTGTCTCCTGGTTAATGTCAGGCTTAGTCAACTGTCTGTCACCAACTTCCAACCAGCTGAGTGGCGATCTACACTTACGCCCATACAAGGCTTCATATGGTGCACACTGGATACTAGCGTGATATCCATTATTGTAAGAAAACTCAACCAATGGCAGATGAATATCCCAACTGCCTCCAAAGTCTATCACACAGGCTCGTAACATATCCTCTAGCGTTTGGATTGTCCTTTCCGTTTGCCCATCCATCTGAGGATGATAGGAAGTGCTCAAATCTAGCCTCGTGCCTAGTGCCTTTTAAACTGATTGCTATAATCGCGAAATAAAACGACTATCTCTGTCTGATATGATGGAAATAGGTACTCCATGTCGCGATACGATTTCATTGTGTTAAACCCCACAATGCAAAATGTAAAAAGTAATGAAAAACAACAAGTGACGAAAAACCAGAAAACCGATGAAGACATCAAGGCAGAATCGACTAAGTCTGGAATTCAACCATTGGATCGATGGATAGTTCAACCATTGGACCGATGGACAAGTTCAACCATTGGACCAATAGACAAGTTCAACCAGAGGATCAATGGACAGGTCCAAGGATGCGATGGAAAGAGCATCCTCATCGATCCTCTGGACATGCAACACTTAGAAGATTTTCCAGCACTCCGTCCAAGCATGCAATGAAGATTTGAAGATAAGGATGAAGTCATCATATCATGAATGACAGCTGGAGATGACAAATCAACAGCTGGAATTCAAGTTTATCTTATTGTTAATGTTTATCCATGAGAAAGATAAACCCTATCTATTAGCTAGACGATTTGCTAGAAAGTAGCATTAGATAGTTATCTTCTTAATAGTCGTTTA
>NW_020205054.1:6739-8048 GCF_001531365.2 Cynara cardunculus var. scolymus | reverse complement strand
ACCGAATTTGGAAAAAGGGCCAGCATTCGTTATGACAAGAATTCGACAGCATAAGGAAGTTGAAGATTTGGATTCTATTATGCCTGTTCCACTAGAGTTGATTGCTCTTGCTGATCAGAACGCTCAGTGCATTATAGACTATAGGAGAGTGATAGATCCGATAGTTCAGCCAAAACCGGTTGGACTTGCCCAAGGATCACCCCATGTCTCAGCTGAGAGAGATATAGAAGTAGAAGAGAGAGTTCAGGCACAAGGGGTACCTGAACAGGGTAGTGAGCTGAGAGAAAATGTAATTGAGAGGGGTGAATTGGTGCGGGGAGCTTCTGATCAGCAGCGCACTTTAACTGCAAGAGCTTCATCTAGTTCAGAAGCTATTGAATCAGACAAACGAGCAGATTCTGTTGATGATGATAACAATGATGATGATGATGCAACAAATGTGCAGCATATTGGAACATTTGCTGATGATATTGCTATGATATTCCCTGAATTTGCAGCTCAACAACCTTGTCCCAGTCTAAGATCTCTATCGTTTAATGTTGATGACTATGATCGCATTCTTCAAGATATATCTACTGGAGGAGGAGATGAGGGAGTTGAAGTTGAAAAACAAGAGAGTTTGAGAGAAAGGGAAGCAAAAGAACATGGAGAGGGTGTGAGAGGAGCAGAAAAAGAAGTTCAAGCTCCTATCCAAACTGAAACAGTTAACCGGGCACCCACATCTGCTACTGACATTCATKTGTTGAATGTTAGTATTGAACAAGACATAGCTAGCCCAGCTATGCAATTGCACACCCTTCCTATCCACTYAGTTGGTTCTCAACAACCAACTGTTTCAATTTCTCACGGGGATTTAKCACATACGCTAACTACTTCTCATTTGGAGAATGTAGTTATTGAAACTAGTAGGCCGCTGCCCCAGCCTAAGCCTTTGATTTTGTGCACCTCGAGTTTAGAGCCCATACACATAGGTACACAAGAGTCAGGAGCATCTGTTGCTCCAAGTGCAGTTCTAAGTGAACTAGCCAGAACGACCAGAGTGATATCTTCTGACATATCACAAGGATAGGTCGGAAGTCCTACCAATGCTAATATTACGTCAACATTGAATGTAGGCACAACAGTTTACTCAACTGTTGTTTCAACTGTTGTTTCAACTGGTCTTCTACGTGAACCAGGTGTGATTTTACCCGACTTTGTGTCACGGGAATATTTGGACGGCGCCCTAAAGGCTGTTCAAGAAAACTTTGAAGCACAAATTGCTAGTTTGAAGAGGTTATTGAAGGGAAAAGAGCATGTTGTAGAAGAG
>NW_020205054.1:5438-6494 GCF_001531365.2 Cynara cardunculus var. scolymus | reverse complement strand
CTTGTCGAAAGGGTGTCTATACTTGAAGAAACTTGCAAGTCTCAAGCCGACTCTCTTAAACGAAGACATGACGATCAGGATGATCCTGATAGTCATGAGGGGGAGAGGAAAAAGCAGAGATTGGCTGAGACATCTCTACAAGGTGTAAGTTTGGGTGAAGAGTCCCTACCTCAGGACGTAAATGTTGAAAGTTTTGCCCCAGAAACAGTTCGGGAAAGAATAATTGAGGCTGTGATGATTGAAGATGAAGAAGTGGAGGCAAGTCCAATGATCGAGCCCATGGTTGAAAAGTCGGCGGACTCCATGGTAGAAACAATGTTGCTAATGGACTTGTCTGCCAACGTAGGGTTCAACAGTGCATTCTCTACTACTTTGGGTGGAAAGCGGGATTTTGGAGAAGACGTTGATAACATTGATGAGTCAACTGGATTGTACTTTGACTTTGAAGCTGATTTAGAAAAAGAAGATCCAGCTTTTCCCATTCAAGGTGATCCTCAGTCTATTCCAGAATCATCAACTGCTGTTCTACCTGATGCGCCTGAAATCAGTGTTCCAAAAGAGACTGTTGATCCTACAGAAATCTTCACAAAGAACTACRTTCMYTTCCATATCAGAGCAAATTTCTTTGGTTATGATCACGATAGAATCCGAGAACCATATTTAGAAGATATCTACTTTGGGATTTTCGTTCGTCACAGAAAACTGCTTTGTGCAGACAGAGTTCTAGGAATCGATAAGAAGCCAAAAGAGTATCGAATTGAATATCGTCATCTTCTAAAAGCCAAGTGCCAACCAGTCAGTGAAGTACGTACCAAGCACCGAATTGTAACGATAAAACAGATAGATGCTCAAAAGCTATTGAGAATTTGGTATCCTGTCTTCACAGTTACCAGACAGGATGGCCAGATTTGGAGGTTTAGCGAAGCTGACTTCTCGAACTTGTATTTGGATGACTTTGAATACATGTTCTTCGAACTTAAAAATATGACAAGTAGAAAAGAAGGAGAACTGGTAGCTCTGGAGGCTATCAAAAGATTCATTCGATGTCATGTAAAG
>NW_020205054.1:0-3628 GCF_001531365.2 Cynara cardunculus var. scolymus | reverse complement strand
GGTCCCACAGTTCGTAGAAGTACTAATTCAGCGGTGGTCCAAATTCCACATGATTAGACAAGAAAACATAGGTAATGTGCACCCCTTTCTGGGTGGGACTGTCAACACAATAGCGGCTATCCACAATACCACGACCCGGGGATGTACCCGAGTTAACAAGTAGCGTTTACGAACGGGGACTTTTATTTGAAAAAATATACTCCCAAGCACATCAATTTAACATTTATTTCAAGTGCAATATCAGTTGACAAAACAAAACATAGTAAACCCGACTAAGCAGTTCCTTAGTTAGAGGTTGTAAACAAATAAACATATATAGTCTGCTTAATCACATGCTTTTCCCCCAAAACAGTAAACAAGTATTTAAAAGTGGGGCCGTGAGAACTCACCCTTTTTGCCAAGCTCCGCTAAACAAAAATACGATGCGGTCCCAACACGAGCTTAACGTTTCCCTAACAAAGAGGAATATCCAAAACCGTTACTTATGGGTTTAAAACTACTTATGGGGATTAATAAGTCCTAAGTCCATAAGTGTCTACATATGTCCAACTTGATTATCTATAGTCCAAATATACAAAATGTCCATATGCTCGTTAATATAATAATTTATACCGGAAGTAATGCTATAGTCCAATAAAAAATCAAAATTTACAAAATCAAATAATCCCAAAATCTCATTTTTGGGTAGAAACTAATGGTACATAAAATAATCAATTTAAAGAGACTTCTAAAATGAGATAGTTTTCTATCTTTTTATATGAGATATAGCACTGTGTTATGGTCATTGTGACCAAATTTCATGCATTTTGGACATGCAATAATGATTGAAATAATTTATGCAATACAATATGTCATAGTTGGTAAGGCAGATTACACTATGTTAGTAAAATACTCATTTGAAGAGTTCTACTAAGTGTTCTATAAAAATTCAAGTTGGATTATAAACTTACACCTAAATGAAACTTTTAAAATAATAATCACTCATTTTGGATGAGTTAAGAGGAAGATATGACACCATAAAGTTACATGCACACATCTGTCATTAGTTGACAGATTGCACATTTAACTTAATTAAATTGGTTAATGCATCAAAACTTCATATTTTTGAGTGAAACTGGGTTCATATGAACCCTAACTCTTAAAATAACATTTCAGAAGAAGAATCATATACTAAGAGCAAGTAAGTAAAGAGATATTAGCATACAAAGTAGGAGTTACCTACTGATGGTTTTACAGTTTGCACACCTAAAGTGTTTTAGGTGTTTGGAGATCAAAAATCCATATTTTCATGTGATTCTACTTGCATGCAGAAGATAACTCATATAGTTAACTCTCAAAGGAAGAATCATCCTTTTTCATCGAGTTTTGAAAGAGATATGGTCATTAGAACATGCATCTACAAATCTGTCAGTTTCGGACAGATTGCATACTCATTTTATTTTGAGTAGTTAAAACCTCAAATCACCATATTTTTGAWTGAAATCAGTGGAATTTGAAAKATAACTCATTAAATTAACTTCCAGAAGAAGAATCAATGATTTTGGATGATTATTTAAAGAGTTATGGTTGTTTAAAGTAGGGTTTACCTACTGAAAAACTTCAAGATACACATGAATCTTGATTTGAGTATTTGGGGTGTCAAAACTCAATGTTTTTGAGTGAGCCCAATTGGATTACAACCCCAACTCAATAAATAAACACTTTTAGAAGAAGATTCATGACATTTGAACATATTATTTTCAAGATATGAACGATTTATTCACATGCACATAATATTCCAGCACTTAAAAATGCCATTTTTAAGAATCAAACTCACATGCAACATGATTTTACCTATTTTCTTGAGTTCTAATGTTTGGGTCATAGATCACCACCAACATATGAACATTTTTACATGTTTTTGGTGTGTAATCTCTCCTTAAAACTCAGAATTTTCGGAGTTTAGAAGATAGTAGTTTAAAATGCAAGAAAAAGATGGAGATGAAGTTGTTACCTTGATTGTTGATAAGAATGATTCAATATCTTCAAAATCCTTGCTATTTTGATTAAAAAAAGATGAAGATTTCGGCTGGAATGAAGGATGATGAAGGTGGTTCTAGGTGACTCTTGAGTTTAGATAGAGAGAGGGAGATGGAGTTTCAAATTTTGAAATGAGATAATGAGTTGTAAGTGGAGAAAATATGGTATTTATATGTGGGTATTAGGAGGGGGGCCGGCCATGGGAGCCCAAGCCCACAATAATAATAATTTTTTTTATAAACATTAAGCCCAAATTTGTTAAAATGTCATTTTTCTCAATTTTGACATTTTTCTTCAAATTAAAAACCCATGTTGGTTAATTTCATTTGAATAAAAAGTTTTATATTTAAAACACTAAAACTTTATGTTTTATATAAATTGGGTATAAATTGGAGCATTTGGCACTATATAGGACGTTTCAGATAGTTACGGGTCGGAACCGGACTTTCTAAGCAATTACCGGAAACTCTAGAAATTTTTCGGCCAATCTAATCTAACTAACTCCTAATCTTATAAATTATCTTCAATAACACTAATATAAACTTAATAAGAGCTAACCTGGAAACTCAAATATGACAGTTGTCACAGTCTCCCCTTGTTAAAGAAATTTCATCCCGAAATTTAATGACTGCTACTGTTAATGGATTTCTCTGCAAACAAATGCGGATATTTGCCTTTCATAAAATCTTCTCGTTCCCAGGTGTACTCTGGGCCATGTTTTGCATTCCAGTGGACCTTAATAATAGGGATTTTACTGCGCCTCAACCGTTTAACTTCTCGGTCCAATATCTCGATTGGTTATTCGATGAAGTGTAACCGATCGTTAATCTGAACGTCGTCCAGGGGTAACACTATTGTTTCATCTGTTAGGAATTTCTTCAGATTTGACACATGGAACGTGTCGTGGATGGCGCTTAGATTTTGTGGTAACTTCAACTTGTACGCCACTGGTCCGATCCTTTCAAGTATTTCGAATGGACCAATGTTTCTGGGACCCAGCTTGCCTCTCTTCTTGAATCGTACTAGTCCCTTCCATGGTGATACCTTTAAGAGTACTTTATCCCCCACTTGGAATTCCAACGGCTTTATCCGATTATCCGCATAACTCTTCTGACGGTCTCTTGCCGTCTGAAGTCTCTCCTTGATGATTGAAATCTTGTCAGTGGTTTCCTGGATAATATCGGGCGTTGTCAACTGTCTATCTCCGATCTCTGCCCAGTTAAGCGGTGATTTGCATTTACGTCCGTATAGGGCTTCGTACGGTGCACACTGTATGCTGGTGTGATAGCTGTTGTTATAAGAGAATTCAACAAGGGGCAGATGGGTATCCCAACTCCCACCAAAATCTATTGCACACGCACGCAACATATCTTCAAGCGTTTGAATAGTTCTTTCCGATTGCCCATCTGTTTGAGGATGATAGACGATGCTATAATCCAAACGCATACCCAATGCCTTTTGAAGAGTCTGCCAAAATCTTGATGTAAAACGTGTATCTCTATCCGAAATAATGGAAATAGGCACACCATGACATGTAACTATTTCATCGATGTAGATTTGTGCATGCCTTTCCATGCTGAAATCTTCGCGAATGGGAATGAAATGAGCT
>NW_020205053.1:7839-9812 GCF_001531365.2 Cynara cardunculus var. scolymus | reverse complement strand
ATTATGCATTCAAAGATGTTCACAGTCACACAAAACAGGATAGTGAGTTTCTACGCAAAAGAGTGGGCATCCTACCACTAATCCTTCTTCTAGAACAACATCCATCCTATCACTATTCCCAAAATTAGCATCACCATTCCACTAACTACCATCCACCTGTACAACCTCCTTATTTCCTGCCTTGCTGCAGCAACGGCGTCCGTGTTCCTCAACATGCGCTGATGGTGTGCTTCCATCACATCGGACAGGTTGTTCAGGATGTGGTAGTGGTATCCCAGCTGGTTCTGGTGCACTTGCGTATCAGATGCAATTCTCCTTACCTATTCTCTTTCAGCCGGATTCATGCCCTGGGTGCAGGACGCAGGTACCGCAGTCACCACTTGTGTTATCCTGCTCCCCAATTGTGGTCGGGATGTCTCTCCTATGACTCTAACAGAGTCCTCAAATGCCACACGTTGCGGCAGTGGAATGCTCTTCCTTGGCATGACTCTGATCTTTTAGCCATGATAGGTTCGTGGTGGAACATCGGGTGTTGGCTCCGATGGGGGTAGGAAGGATGCTTGTGGAGAAGTAGATGCTCCACTGGTCGCAGTGTCCTGCTCATACGGGTCTATCTCTTCATTATGGGCTGAGTTTCTTCTAGAGTGGCCAACCACGTAACCAGATTCATCAACTGAGTATTCACTAGGATAGGATGACGCCATAGTGATCTGCGACATTAATAATCTTAATTACTAAATACGCCATCTATAAATACTTAGAGATATAGCCAAAGATTCTAAACAAGACTAAGAGTGGAAATCGAACTAGACTCTCAAATATAAAGTCTCTGGTTGAACTACCAGAGCCTCTGGATCCATGACCAGAGCTTCTGGTCTCATGACCAGAGCTTATGGTTCAACTAAAATCCTTAGGAAAGCATTTCTCATCCATCGGTCCTCTTGCAAACCAATGGAATTATATTCTATCACCCGCTAGTTCAACATCCAAACTTAGAATTATTATGGAATTTTCGTCCATCGATCCTCCGGTTCCTCATAATGCACTTACCAGAGCTTCTGGTTACAAGACTAGAGCCTCTGGTTCAACTTTCATACTTAGAAAAGCACTAAGTAACCTATCAATCGATTCTCTGGTTTCCTTGCTCATCCATGCTTCTGGTGCATCCATGAACTCAAACAAATTTAAGGAGTTCCTATTCCTTTGCCTCTGGTCCTTCTAACCAGAGCTTCTAGTACCACATACACACTTTATAGCTTTATGGGATTTCTATCCCATCGCCTCTGGTCCTTTTAACCAGAGCTTCTGATGCCACTTAAACACTTAGAAATTTTTATTGAATCTATATCCCATCGCCTCTGGTTCTTCTAACCAGAGCTTCTGGTCCAACATGGACACTTAGCATTTACATGGATTTTCTATCCCATCGCCTCTGGTTCTTCTAACCAGAGCTTCTGGTCCAACATGGACACTTAACAAGATAAGGGTTTTTCTACCCATCGTCTCTGGTCCTTCTAGGGCAATGGATATTCATAGTGAGTATAACACATAAAATCATGCTTTTCATAACAAATTCTTTACGGGAGTATATTCTCTAGTACAACCGATTAAGTTCTTCTTATTATATGTAAGTTAAACACAAGTGATCAGGCTTTGTTTAATCGACATATAATAACATGACCCGCTTTAAAAATCATATGATTCCAGATTACTTGAAAATTCGATTTTGAAAATTTTTGGTTATAGTCGATGGTTTTTAAGAAAAACCAGCGTTCTCTATAACTGTTGCTCTGATACCAAATCTGTCACACCCCACTAAAGCGAAAACACGAGATGTAACAGGGAAGCGAGTCACAACAACAATTAATAAATAACACCTTTTAAACTTTTTCAAAATAAAAGAGTTTAATGACATAACCAAATTTTAACAAATACTGTTATAAACCCAGATCTGACAGTAGAACGATTTACAC
>NW_020205053.1:0-1569 GCF_001531365.2 Cynara cardunculus var. scolymus | reverse complement strand
AACCCCTCATAGCTTTAAAACGCGTCACTGGTAGGAGTAAGATCCCCCCTTCCTTATAAGGAAGACGAATCCCCCTAGCCTCACCGATGTGGGATGCTCCTGCATTGCTACAGGAGCGTTGGGTTTAAGAATCGCGGATTTGACCGGCTCGAGGGAACGATGAGGCAGAAGTCCCAACATTCCTAAATGTTGGGTTCAAGTTAGTGCTTAAAGTTGTATTCAAGTTCCTCCTTAGTATAGTTTCCTTTAATAGCTTAGTCTTTACATTTCCTAGTATAAATGGGATTTACCTTGTAATTATAATTAAGCTTTGGTCATTAATCTGAAAATCAAGATTTGCTGATGTAATATTCTCTCTCCTCTCAATCTAATCATCTTCTTGAATATCTTCTTTCTACTTTGATGTTCATCACAATCTATGAAGATCATACCATGTTTGTATGAAATCTGGACTCATCAATTGGTATCAGAGCAGGTTTGCGCAATATATCAGAAGAAGAAACAGAGTTTTGAAGAATTTTTTTTTAAATATTTTCTGGAATTTTTTTTTAGTTCTTCGTGTTCTTCATTTTTTTTAGATTTTGATCCGATTTTTCCGTAAAATCTTGTGTTTTTGTGTTAAAAACAGGATCAAAATGCTCGAAATTGAATTGTGAATCTTTGTTATTCACAAACTTTTGTGATTTGATCATTTTAAATCAAGATTTATTCGGATTTTGTGTTTTTAGATTTTTATGTGTTCTTGATTTTTGTTAAAACCAGTGTTTTTTTTATCCAATTTTTTTAAAGTTTTTTTGTTTTTGTGTTTCTGATTGTTTTTTATTTGTTTTTAATTCTTTTTTAGTTGTTAATCCATCCAAATCCAACCGATTTAAACACTTAGGATTTCTTTGGGCTTAAATTCAATCTGGCCCATTATAGTTTGACCGGATAAGAGTCCGGCCACATGTTTCAAGTCGCATACTTCTTCCTACATCTCTCATGATTGGAATGAAATTCAACTCGCAGACTTCATTGTCAGTTTGAGCGGATAAAAGGTAAACCGCACACCACTTCAGCGGAGAAGAGATTACACCGCACACCTCTTGACCGGATTGTTCTCCGGTTTGATTCAAAGCTTCAATCGATTTCTAGTCTATGTCTAAACCGCACAAAGCATCAACGGGTTACTTGAGCGGATTCATAGAAGATTTGAGCGATTTAAGCTAAACCGTACATCATCCCATCGGATTCGCACAAATTAGGTAAGTCTCAGGTTTAGGTTTTCAATTTTGAACGGTTTATACCTAAACCAATTACTTCTTGAACGGATTTTGACTTTACAGTGAGCGGACTGGTGATTGTATACGTGAGCGATTTAGGTTCAACCTTGAGTTGAATGATTGAAGAACCATAATAGTTTGTGGTTTAAAGGTCTAAGCATACAGAGTGGAAAGCACTTTCATTTTGAGTGTAATAGCAGCAGCAACAACAGTGGACAACTTGGTGCTGGTCAACAGACTTCAAGTAGCTACACAGATTAATCAAAGAATTCCTTTCAACATCAACTATTTGAATTGTTCAAGCATT
>NW_020205052.1:0-8423 GCF_001531365.2 Cynara cardunculus var. scolymus | reverse complement strand
CTTCGATAATGGCAAAAGACTCATAAGAAGAAGTGCGACTGAAGATGATTAAAGAAAGATTATTTGTGTGCTACATTGACTGAGAGATGTTGAATGTGAAGATCATCTTAACAAAAGTTTACTGAAGAATTGTTATCTGAAGATTCTTTGAAGATCACATCTTGTACAGTATTTCTGAAGATCATTTTTGAATTTGTTCTACATTGTCAAAAGAGAAGATCACCGTGATTTTACATTCGAGGGGGAGAATGCTAGAAGATCTTTCTCAACAGTTGATCGCTTGAAGATTACAAGTTGAAAATTTCATTTGAAGAAGACATATTGTGCATATTGTTTCAAAGTTCAAACAAGTACTCAAAGCACAGATTTTTCTTTCAAGTCTGAATACAAAGGGGGAGAATGTTAGGACTGAGAAATTAGTATTAATTGTATTCGTCTTGAAAGTTTAAAAATAGTCTATAATTGTAAAAGTCAGCGTGTTTGACTTTCTTATAGAAGTTTGACTTTGACTTGTCTTTCTAGTTTGACCATATAAATAGTGGTTAGTGTTTTGTAATTAGTGTAAGAGAGCTCATTTGTAAGATTTCATACGTATTAAGAGTGTTGACTGATTTGTGGAGTTTGACTTTCTCTCTCATTGTTCTTAAAGTTCATATTGTGTTCTTGAAGATAAATCCAAATCTGTCATGTTTGTTATGAAGATATGAAGATTGATCAGTGAAATTGGACTCCCAATGATATTCTTATATACTCCAAAACCCAAGAAGAGCATGCAAAACATCTTTGATTGATCCTTGAGCTTTTGAAAAGAGAAAAGTTGTATGGTAAACTATCAAAGTGTGAATTTTGGCTAAGAGAAGTCCAGTTTTTGGGGCATGTTATATCTGAGGATGGAGTAAAGGTAGATCCATCAAAGATTGAAGCTGTTGCAAAATGGGAGGCACCGAAAACACCATCCGAAATTCGAAGTTTCTTGGGATTGGCAGGCTATTATTGCAAGTTTATTCAAGATTTCTCTAAAATAGCCGTGCCTTTGACGAAATTAACTCGAAAGAATGTTAAATTTCAGTGGGAAGAAGAACAGTAGAAAGCCTTTCAGTTATTAAAAGATCATCTTTGCAGTGCTCTGCTACAATCATTACCCGATGGAACTGAAGACTTTGTGGTATATAGTGATGCATCGAAGTTGGGTTTAGGCTGTGTCTTGATGCAAAAAGGGAAAGTCATATCATATGCATCTCGATAATTAAAAGATCATGAAAAGCACTATCCAACTCATGACATGGAATTGGCGGCCGTGGTTTTTGCTTTAAAGATTTGGAGGCATTACCTATTGGGAACAAAGTGTAAAATTTATACAGATCACAAAAGCCTACAACACTTGTTCAACTAGAAGGATCTGAAGAGCTTGTGATTTGCTGTGTGTTTTAAAACTACAGAATCTGTGATTGTTAAGGTGAGTTTTTAAACTACCGTTGATTATAAACTATGAGTTTTAAAACTACCGTTGATTATAAACTGAGTTTTTAAACTACCATTGATTATAAATTGAGAGTTTTATAAATAATGTTGATTATACACTGTGAGTTTTTGATGACTAAAATCTTTATATTTTGTTATATAAACTGCTGGGTTTTGATAATGGTTTTGAATGAGGATTTGATAAGATGGTTGTGACTGCAGTCCTTCATCCGAAATAGTTCATAGATTTTGAAGAAGAAATAAGGGTGGCATATTAAGGAGAGGTGTCTTTTGGAATAAATGTGGCATATCAAGGAGAGGTGTCTTTTGGAATAAGGGTGGCATATTAAGGAGAGATGTCTTTTGGATATAAGGGTGGGAATTGTGTGTGAATATTATAGCTCTTACTATTATGTCTTTTAAGACTACAATAGATTTGAGTCCTTATTCTTTGTGATTTGAGAAATCAAAGATATTGTTCTTATTAGAAATAATAGTATTGATGTTATTGAGAAGGGGAAACTTGGCCTTTGGCCATTGATATTGGTTAAAAGTGTTTTGGAGCATAATGGTTATTTTTAGGAGGAATCAGAGGGGCTTTGGTTGTTCCTTGTAAGAAACCAGAAGGGCTCTAGTTGGTCCTGATTATTGGACCAGAGGATTCTGGTTATTGATTTGGAGAATGAGCAAGTTTTTACTAAATGTACTAATTGGACCAGAGGCTCTGTATCTATTAATAAGAGCCTCTATGTCAAAATCATATTTTTAGAAGTTTTTAAGAAAAGGATTTTTATACTTAGAATCTTTTTATGAAAAACAGACTAGAGAGGCTTTGGTTGGCTTACACGTTGAACCAGAAGCTCTGGAAGAGAGACCAGAGGGGCTCTGGTCGAGGAACCAGAAGCTCTGGAAGAGAGATCAGAGGGGTTCTGGTCCTAGTTATTGAAATATATTCCATGTGTGGTTTGGAACAAGAGGCTCGATGGACCAAAACATAATCTGATTTTATTCCGCATGTTGTGAAATGATTGTTTGATAAATGTTTTGGTGACCTTCACCCTGCATTACATAAAAGGGAGCCTCACTAGACATTCATATCTAACCCTCATTTCGTGTTTTCAAAATATGTGTGCAGGTAAAGATAATAAGGGAAAGAGCATTATGTGAATTACTTCCCTATGTGTTTAGCTGTTTTTGGAAGCATAGATGCTAGGATGCAAGAACATGTACTTTTGAAATTTTTGGGTTGCGTATTTTACATTAAAGACTTTTGTATTATGRACCTATGTGGGMGAAGACWTGTATTCTATGTATAATATATGTGTTATATTCAATGTATGGATTTGGGGGTGTTACACGCACACAAGAAATTTTCAACCATTCAACACTTAGAAAAATTTCAACACTTAGTCTTATGCGGATTAGAAGTCCGGACAAGTTTATCCGGATTAGGAGTCCGAACAACTAAGATTGTCAAAAATTAAGCAACTCACACAGGTTAATCGGATTAGATATCCGGACAAAACAGTTGACAAAAGTTCTCAAAAATCACAATACGATCAATCCACAAAAAGTCAACAAGACGATTTAAGAAAGTCAAACAATCAATCCAATCAACTACCAAAGTCAAACTTCACAAATTGCTTGTGACAATCAAAGTCCCCCCAAATATAGTGTTAGGACTGAAAATCAGTATTAAATTGTATTCGTCTTGAAAGTTAAATATTGTCTATAATTGTAAAAGTCATCGTGTTTGACTTTTCTTAGTCAGGTTTGACTTTGACTTGTGTTTAGAGGTTTGACCCTATAAATAGGGTATTTGTCTTTTAATTTTGAAGAAAAGAGAGCTAATTGTAAGATTCTGAATACGTAAAGAAGATTTGACCWAGACTTGAAGTTTGACTTTCTCTCTCAACTATCTACATGTTCTTAATGTTCATATCTGTAATCTGCCATTATTGTTGAAGAATTATGGAGCTTAATGAAGATTGATCATAGTAGTGGGACACACAATTGGTATCAGAGCAGGAGTGCACGAAATCAGATAAGAAATCATGTTTTTGAAGAATTTTTTTCTATTTTTTTTTTGTGTTCTTCGTTKTGTTCTTAATTTTTTTTTTTTGAGTTTGATCCATTTTTTTAAAAAATTTGTGTTTTTGTGTTTAAATCGTGATCAAAATGCTCGGAATTGAATTGTGAATCTTTGTTATTCACAAATTTTGGTGATTTGATCATTGCATTTCAAGATTAATTGGATGTTGTGTTTTTAAATTTTTTCGTGTTCTTAATTTTTTTTCTTAAAAA
Organism: Cynara cardunculus var. scolymus; assembly: GCF_001531365.2. Lineage (NCBI taxonomy): Eukaryota > Viridiplantae > Streptophyta > Magnoliopsida > Asterales > Asteraceae > Cynara > Cynara cardunculus. The sequence goes on along the minus strand of NW_020205052.1, from coordinate 4,658 downwards.
AAAACTCAGTGTTTGATTTTTTTTTGGTTAAATTTTTTTTGTTTTGTGTTTTTGGATTTTTTTTTAAATCGCTCAAGAGGCCCATCCGGTTTAGGCTGGCCCAACAGGAATAAACCGATCAAGAAATCGGTTAAATCGATCAACACTCAGTTTCTTTGTTCAAGAAATTCAAAGCTCATCTTTATCGCTCAGCTTCCTTGTTCATCTTGTTTTTAAATCGAGCAAATCTCACATGTTAAGGCACACCATTTCAGCTGATAATTGTCCGGATTCGTACAAAGCTTAAGCGGATAAGGAGCTAAATCGTATTCTGTGTTTATTCTTGAATTTCTATTGACCGGATAAGTGTCCGGATTCGATCACCTCTTGATGGGATAAGTGTCCGGATAGGTAAATCGATTGATTGTGTGATTGTTTTGTGAGCGATTTAAGCAAAACAATTGAGCGGACTAGTGACCGGTTTTGAACTTTGTCTTGAGAGATTTAGGTTATAAGCATGAGCGATTTAGAACAAACTGGTTGAGCAAGTTAGAAGAAATCTTGAGCGATTTAATTTTCATAAGCAGATTTTGATCAATCAAGAGAAGGAGATTTATTATTGAAGATCTCCGTGTCTAATTAGTTCATTGCTTCTTGACCGGATTTCAGTTTCAATCTAAGTCAAACAGCAACCTTTCATCGATTGAGAATCTCATTGCTCAATATATACGATTTTGGCCAGTTTGCTCGATTACAGAACAGTGATTGATTTTTTTGATTTGATTGTTCGGTTCATTGCGAAACAAGGTGTTGGTTTTTGATCTTGACAGGTTAGTATGGTAAATTTGTTCATTCATTACATTGTATAAAGTTACTGCTGTTTGTTCGTCTTATACACAACTATATCCAATTTGGTCTTCTCACCGGTAGTGCATTAGAGCCTCTCCATAAATTTGTTGGCTGTTTATTTGGACTCTGACGTTAGTCCATAGCACAATTGTGAAGGAGAAACAAGCAGAGAAATTAGAAAGAACCTTATGATTAAAGAAAAGAAACAGCTTGATTGGTTGGATGAATTAATCAAGAAAGAACATCCTTGGTGAATGCAGTAGTAGACAGTGGACAGCAATCTCTAGTTGTGACAGCATTGGTGAATACAGCCTTGGTGATTGGTTGGATGATTAATCTCTAGTTGTGACAGCAATCTGAGAAGGGAACAAAAGCAACAGTGGACAACTGTTCAAGTTTGCAAGCTTAAATCCACAGTTGTATACACAGATTCTTACACAGGTTTTACAATTTTGGAAATACCCTTTGATGGTGAACCAATTAACGGCTGCTGAAAATCATTCATAATTCATCTCTACTTCAACAGCAGCTGCATTACCAGACCCATATGCAGCTATTGAACTAGTGAAGTTTTGAAGCTGTTGTTTTGATTCATTGGTCAAGGTGCTTGTGCAACAACTTCGTGATTCTTCAATCCCAAGATCTGTTCACATCTCTTGACAGCAGCTAGTTCTTGTTCTGCATATAGAAGCTGATCAAAATTTCATCCTATCAGCTAAGGAGAGGTTTATACAAGAAATTGGAGGCAAGGCCCGGAAATCACTAGCATCTGTTGATCAAACGAGCAGTGCTGGTAACAAGCAAACGAGGGTGAAGAGCATACAGAGTGGAAAGCAGAGGTATTTTGACAGCATTTATTAAGGAGAAAGAGTCATGGGATATGAACATCCAGGAGAAGATTGAGGCAGCTGGTAAAAGAAGGAAGAAGGGAATGTGTTTTTGACTTGCTGTTGTGTTATTATAAGTGTGATTTAGAAGAGCATGTTAGCTTTCTGTTGAGATATCATGTTGTTATTTGAGGAATCAGCTTTCTGCTGAAACAAATTATACCATTTTGCAGCTATGTTTCATACTTACAAGAACACATTTTGTTGCTGTTAGCTTCTTATATGCTGGGTGTTTGACTTTGCTGCTATCTTTGTCTGCAGGTTCATTTTGTTGCAAGTTTATAAAGGAAAGGTTGATTGGATTGTGAAGTTGCAATTTTCAAGTGGACTTTTGGATAGAAGTTGCAATTCGATAGCAGATAGAATAATTTTTTTTAAAAGTTTCACATTTGTATAGTGAAAAGTTGCTACGGTTGTTGGCTATTTGATTTGGGCAAGAATCAGTTTTTGGTCTTGAATAATTGTTTTGCACTTGGTCATTTATTTTCATTTTGGGCTTGGTTCATCTTGGTCTTGTTGTATCTTTAGTCTTTGAGGTTTAGTTTTTGTTTAGATTTTAATTTTGGATCATTTCGTTTATTTATTTCTGTTTTTGTATTTTTTTAACTGGTTGAGAAAGTTTTGAACTGTTTTTTGTCGCGTAAAYTGTTTTTCATCAGTTTAAACTGTCTTTGACTGTTTTTAACAGTTTTTAACTGTTTTCAACAGTTTTGACTGTTTTTACTGATTTTTTACAGTTTTTCGTCGATTTTTCTAAATTCTCATTAGTTTTTAGTGTGTTTTGTTTGTATTTTGAGCTTAATTGTTTCTGATTTTCTTTTACTGATTTCACTACATAGATCCTATAACTGATCAATTTTTTTTATGGCAGATATTCTAAAGGAGATGAGAAAGAAGATTGATGAGCTGGAAAAGGGCATTGTGAACAATAAAATTATGAATTATGCTAATCAGAAAAGTATTAAAATTTTGAATCAGGAGCATAAAGAAATATTAGAAAGAGTTGAGAATGAATCCAAATATCAGATTAATAAACTTAAAAAATCCTTGGATGATGTTAGAATAGAATGTGACAAAGAGATAAAAACATGGAGTAAGTCTAATAAAGATTTGTTCAATAAACTCCAAAAAGTTCAAAATGAATTAAATGCTGAGAGGAACTCTCCAAAGAATAATACAGAGACAAAGGATTTAACTGAGAAGGTTCATAAATCTGAAAATGATCTGATTGAGTGTGACAATTCGTCACTTTGGAATTTCAGGTTAGTACCTTATTTCAAGATCTTTATTTAGAATTAAGTCTTTCTAGGATTTAGCTTCGATGATTAGAGACCATCATGCTTAATTCCCAAGATTAGTTCGTTAGATCACGTTTCGGCGGGTAGCTAACAAAGTTAGTTTATGCAATGCCAAAAAGTTTTGAAGTATTCCACATAAAATCAAGTTGAAATTTTTTTTAAGTTCCGTCCTCTTTAAAAAATATAAAGATTTCTAAAGTCCTATTTTTATATTTATTTGCCAAATTAATTTAAAGAGTGGAGTTTCCTTTAAAATCTTTTATTAAATTGTTTTGTTTGTTAGATTAGTGGGGTTTTATTATTTAAGAGAAACAAAAAAAAAAAATTGGGCTTGGGCCTTTAGAGGTCAGCCCATTTCTTCTCAAAAATCCCCATATAAATACCCCTCTTCTTTTAGAAAATCTTCATTCTCCAAAATGTCCAGCTTTCTGTTTTCTCTCTAACGCCAWCACCTTCCAGCCGGTTCCAATCATCTTGCAAAACTTAACGTTTTGCTGTCCTTAAGAGCTTGTACRAGYTTTTYCTGTCAAGAAAAGGTATGTTTTAGAGCTGTCCTATTTTCATTTAAGTCCGAAAGTTTTCATCTTTCTCCCTTCTCGATTCTTTAAGTAATTTATGGGATTTAAAAAGGAGAGATTATTCATCAAAGACATGCATGTGTCTTCATTGGGATGATGATCTGTGACCCAAGTTTTTCAATCTCTACGAAAGAAAGAATCAATCCTTGCATGTGAGGACTGATCATATTTTCGGATAACAGGTCTTGCATGCAGCTTTAATCGAATTTATTATCTTAAAAACTCATTGGAATCGGAATTTATTTGTTTTCTGGAGCTGTCGAAGATGATGATTTTGTGTTAAAATATAAATTCTTGAAAATGTTGAGCTTGAAACCCCTCCCCATCATTGCTACCATTCTTGGTGCATGCAATCGGTGTTGGAGGCGTGTGGCTCAAGGTTGTAGAGTTCTTGGAAAGAGGTTTTAAACCCACTCAGAATATCTTGATTTTGGTAATTGGCGGCTGTCATCATTGTTTTGGGATGACTTAAAATGATGTCTTTAATAGGATTTTGGAAGGTTCCTTTTTAATAAATAATAAAATATTAGCTTTATTTTATGAAAACACTTGATGGCTTGCGTTGAAATCAACTATGCTCTACCTTAGGCAAGAAACCGTTTAGTAATGTGGCGCTGGTTTGGTCTGTCAGGAAGTTAGAGTGAGTCTAGGAAGCTTCAAAAGGAAACCTTGTATATTCACGAAACTAGTGAGTTCTTACGGCCCCACTTTTACTGCTTTTGTATATTTTATGGGGGAAAAGCATGAGATTGAGCAAACTTTGCATGTTTATGTTATATGAAACTTTGGGACTGAAGAACTGTTTAGTCGATGCTTTGCTCAAAAACTTTTGGACTAAGGAACTTCTTAGTCAAACTCTATTGAAACCTCTGGACTAAGGAACTGCTTAGTCGGGTTTATTATGTTTTGTTTCGTAACTTTTTCACCTTATAGTCAGTAATCTGCTCAGGGGTTTCTTCAAAACATAACTTTTCATCTACCTTAATCTCAGGTAGTGGTACTGCCACATCTGGACTTATTAGACACTTCCTCAAATTTGATACATGAAATGTGTCATGTATTCCACT
>NW_020205051.1:4338-8384 GCF_001531365.2 Cynara cardunculus var. scolymus | reverse complement strand
AAAGATCAGCAAGATCAAGATAATTACGGTCCCAATGCCAAGAGCTGCTGCAAACAATGAATGAGATCGGTTTAAAGGTTTGCAGTCGAAAAAGATTTCGACCGTTATAATCACGGTACATGTAGGTAAAATTATGATATTATCGAATCATATTACCTAGTGCATATTTCATCGCAATGTTTCTTTGTTTTTCTGCAAAAGAACATTCTTAATATCAGCAGTAACTTTTAGAAATAAATCAACAAGTATATTGCTCCAAAATGGACCAGCTTGAGTAAATAAGGGAATGAATCGATCTCAAATTTGAGGTGATAAACAAGCATCGAGTTCAAGTTCAAGCTCAAACATTAAAAAATATTCAAGCTCGAGCGCAAGCCCGACTTTAAAGTAGTTAATCGAGCTCGAGTCTGATATTATTTTTTCGAACCGAGTTTGAATAACCTGTTGATCGACTCGACTCATTTACACCTCTAAACAAAAGCTAGACATATGGTATATCCATCAATAATATGGATGCATTATTCATTATTATGAATTTGTATGAACAATACCTCCTTCCATGTATATCTGAAAAAGAAACACGTTACATGAGTGGCGAAGTTTCTAATCAATTTTAGTTTCCTAAAATAACTTCCCCTTCTCTACATAGAGAGATTCTAAAAGTGGAAAGTAATAAGAAATATACCAGTAGTAAGACAGAAATTACAATTGGTTGATGCATTAATCATATGTGAATAGACCAAAGAGGAAAGTTCTTACCAGATCTGCAACGCACCCTATGGGGTCCATTGGGGCAAAAACAACGAAATTGGAACGACGGCGAATCAAACCCACATCTCCCACCACTGCCCCGACAGATACCACAGTCCGCCGCACGCCACCTCATCACGAACCCCCTTTCCAGTACCTCTGCATAATTCGTAGCGTCAATCCTCCCTTCTTGGCCAGTCAATTCCACCGGCGTCATCACAATCCCACTACCGTTGCCACAAGTCTCCGTTGCGGTTCTCAAATTCGTATCGTTCGCTAGCATGACCAGCTCCACACTTGTCTGACATGACTGTATCCTATACCTCTCTAGACTCGCACTCGCGTTATTCAAGCAATTCGAAATGAATACAAGTTTCGTGGTCGTATCGTCGTCAATCAAAAACCGGTTAGGGTCAAGCGTTAAGTTCCTGATATCCGAGGGGCAAGATATAGTCTGATTCCACGAAATCGCGGTGGTCTGAAGTCGGAGATAACTTCTTTCATAATCAATTTCTTCCACCCTGAATTCGCTTTCTGAGATCTTAAGAACTGGGAAACCAAGCTTGCAATGGAGTTCTAATCCAGGGTAGGCACAAGTGGAATTTTGTAAACCTTTGATGAAAAATGGATAAGTAATGGTCGGCCCATTTTCACTGCAGCTATGGAGGACACAAGCTTCATAATTTGGATCCAAACATAGAGATTGCTTGAAAAAGAAGAAGAAAGTGAAGAAAAGGGGGGTTATGGAGGTGGGTTTTTTAAGCGATTTCATAATTTAGAAGAGACCTGGTTGAGATGTGTGTTTGTTTGAATTCAATGATATGTGGAATTCAATTTTCCTTACCGGAACTCAAAGAATGAAGCAAACATATGAATGAAATTGACCATTCCAATTTTTTCAAATTCCAACAAACTAAACGCCACCTAATATGTTGGTTTCAAGGGTATATACTTGCACAAACGAACGATAGTTCAAGTCTGACTGCCACAATATGGTAATTATAACTGATTTTGGATTGGGCTGCTCACGAATACTAAACTCTCAAGCCAACTATTTAGCACGTCATGCATACTTGAGTTTTTTCCCCCTTCCCATAATACTCTTGACACGGAACAATTTATAATAATCTCACTTTTTACCCCTAACAATTCATAATACAAATTTTCTTTTTGGCAAGTAGCCATTCTGAATCCCCCTTTTGATATTTGGAATTGGTCCAAATTGTGGATGTGTAATCGACTTATAACAACTTGAAAAATACTTGGTCCAAATCCAATTGAGGCTTGACAAAGATATGGCCCTTGTAGTTGTGCCTTTAAAAGTGGACCTTTCCACCCATTTGAATTTGGGATCAATTATAGGGCCCATGTTAATTAAATGACTTTTCTTTTTTATATTTCAAGTCAATAAATATTAATTGTTTATTTGATATTTTTTTTCAAAAACTCTTAATGGTGTTAGTTCTAACATCAAATGATGATATTGGTCTTTATCTAATGGTATTTACACGATCTGGTGTGAATGTTAGAGATAAACCATTATCCGACGGCTAAAAACTTCTTATTAGGTCCCTAAAGAATACAATTTATGTGCATTTTTTGGAGTATGAAGCAATTGGATACAAGCTTCTGTGTATTTATATACAAATATGATAATTTTGATCTTTTTGCTCGGATTCGGGTCCATAAGCAGTAACAATTGCCCTATGAAGACTCRCTTYCGCTACGGYTCCGATGGGTTTCCTTAACCATTCACCTCCCTTGTCRTAGGAAACGGTGAGCAGTTAATAATCAAGAATGTTAAAGGGTGCATTAGGTGTTGTCAAGATTACTAGTGTTAACACTGAGGGTATTTCAACTAGTAAAAAGGTTGAGTTTGCTCATTAATGATCGTCATTTCAAGTCTTATTATAAACCGCTTAAGGTTTATCTGACTGGCAACTTTAGGATGTCGTCTGATTAATTAATGTATGGACAAATTGATCTATACATCCACAAATAAGAAAAGACTATCAGTGTCTCGGACGAACAGGACATTACACCAATGTTGGTGTTTGAACACTTCACATTGGGAGGCTAATTTAATAAACGATCTATTTGTTGGTATAAACGAAATATAATATATACTTATAAAAATTACATAGTTTTATATGTTATTTTATTTAAAGTGAATTATGGATGTTGTCCATGTGGTATGTCAAAAATTATGGCTAACGTCCCTAAATTCGATTAATTATGGATTTGGTCTTTGTGGTTGTTATTTATTCATGGCTAGAGTTCTTCTTATATGGACTCTGTTAACCCAGTTAACTTATAGATAAAAAGACCAAAGTACCTTTATTTTATCATTTTTCCTATCAAAAATATTAGATAAAGATAAATAATTATAAATTTAATATTTATTTGTTTATATATTTATAAATAAATAAACCAAGCATCCAACCGGTGATTAGCACACGTCACCGACTTCACTCCATTAAAGACATCCCCACCGACGATCTTCTATATAAAACGAATTTTCATATTAATGTACAAAAGGACAAAAAGAAATACAAATAGACAATTTTGCCCTTGAGTTAAAGGGACTAGTGGATGGCCGTTTGGCTCACGGACTATAACCATAAAAAATGACAACCAAATCCATAATAAATCGACTTTAGGGACGTTATCCATAACTTTTGGCGTACCATAGGAACCAAATCCATAATTCACTTTTACTATTTATTTAAAAACAAAATATATAATAGTAAGCTACGATTTTTGTCCCTGTTGTTTGGTGTTTATAACAATATTCTTTCTTGTGGTTCAAAAACTACTTTTTCCGTCTTTATGGTTTGCATTTCCTTGACCTTTTTGTCCCTCAAACTAACTCTGTTATAAAAATCCGTTAAATGAGGAACATCTTGATTAATGATTATTGTTACCATATTTTCATACCACAGGGACCAAATATGTAATTCACATTAACTAACGATTTTCTTTATTTTTTTTAATCTATAATACTAATAAATAAGTAATTTTGGGGACACGTGTCATGTTTCTGTGCGACGGTTATTGATTTTTCCCGCCTAAACATGCATCTAGACACAATTTTCACTTACGACCCCTAGACTTACAACATAACTCTTGAAAAATTCACATCTGAATTTAACTATGCAGTGGTCATCAAAACCGGGTTTCAAATTTCAAATTCGGATTTTTGAAGCATTTTTCACAAAATAATATTATCTGGGAAAAAATTTAGAAGAACATGTACTTTTAGTACTTAATTAATTAATAATAATGTGAATTTAATT
>NW_020205051.1:0-2115 GCF_001531365.2 Cynara cardunculus var. scolymus | reverse complement strand
ACCCAACCACCCAATAAACAGTTCCATCTCCACAATCTTTTCGACCATATTGTGTGTGCGATTGCAAGATCTGCTTTGTGTGTGTATGTGTTTCTGCTTCATCCATGAGTTCGTCCGTGAGTTTTTTCCTTACTTAACAAGTTTTTTTATAGGATGAATGATGAAAAATGAAAGGACATGCAAGCCATATAATCGGGATAAAAAACAGTTTTCAAACCATATGGACGGAAATCGTTGTAAACACCAAACCACATGAACGAAAATGACAATTTACTCAATATATAAAGACTACCACCGACAACAATTTTACYCAATTAGATTGGGGATGGGACAAACGAGATATTAAAAAAATGAAAATTAAATAACGAATTTYAGCAGATTTATCTACCAGGCGATCCAAGATTACAACTTTTTTAAAATGGAATCGACGCATGTCATAAGTTTGTTGGATTTATTTTCTTAGAATAGAACTTATTGATTAAAAAAATGACTTTAATAAAAAAAAATTAAAAATTATACCAAAATATTTATATTTTTTAATTTTGTATAAATAGAGACCAATATTGACATATTTTCATCACACTAATTTTTCTATTTATTACAATAMTCTTGTTTTGGAATGGTCAATTATGATAAACAAATTTCATTTGTCTGTGTTGGTTTGTATATGGAATGTAATTGAATTCCATGTATTTCATAGTCTACGGATTTTATCATTTCATTGCATATGTCATATAATTCAATTAATTTCTACCATTTTTTCGAAAACACAAAACTATTCTCCAAAAAAATAAAACTAGCCTACTATGCACATGACTAACACCGACATCGTCCCTGCCACCATTGTTGTCGTCGTCGACGCCACTTACACCACCATCCCCCCTCCCTTGGCCGCCAATTAATGTTATCATTAATTTTATCATAGTACATACGAGGCGAAAGAACGTATGAAAATGGAAGTTACAGTAAGAAACATAAGAAGAGATGTGAATCCCTGATCACTTTTAATCTCATGCTCACTCATGAATTGCACATTAGAAGAGAATTGATTCGGTACATCTGTATGTACCTCTTTGGTGTTCACATTCATCTACGTATTGATTCATGAATAAAGATCTCTTCTTATAATTTTCACCATAACTTTCATTTTCATTGAAACCCAATCCTATACATTATCTTCAATTTAATCAAGAAAGTATGCAAATGACATAAAAGGATGTTTTGTTCATTTATTTTTTATTACATACCAATTCCAAAACCAATTTGCAACGGAACCCCTCAAACTCCCATATAATTACCAAATTTGGATATGAATGTGTTACATGTTTACTGAACAACCGATTACATTTTTCATAGTCAATTTTAACCATGAATCATAGCGATTCAATGGTGGGATCTGGTGATTTTGGAGGGGAAAACAAGAAAGGTTTAGGAGGAATCTGTATGGACTCTAAATCTCCTTCTAACATATCCAACACCTTACTCATTGATGGTCTACTTGAAGGATCAGCTTGTATGCACCATAAGCCTACAAAAACCATCTTCGTCACTCGTTCTTTATCCTCCTCRTTCAAAATCCCGCTCAATCCAAGATTTTTGTTCGACACAAGTTGTTTATATACCCAATGGGAGAAGAACATGTTGCTAGTGTCATTAACTTCAACCACAACATCCCTTCGCCCTCCMACCATTTCTAATACCATCATCCCGTAACTGTACACATCCGACTTGTGAGAAACCCCTCCAAAGTTTCTAGAAAATACTTCSGGTGCAATATACCCCGGAGTCCCTCTCATACCCGACATAGAAATGACACTTCTTTTTTCAGGACATAGCTTAGCGAGCCCAAAATCAGATATCTTAGGACATAAATCTTTATCTAAGAGAATATTATGGGGTTTTATGTCAAAATGTAGAATTTGTGTGTTACAACCGCGATGCAAGTACTCTAAGCCTCGACCAATGCCAACTACAATTTCGTATAGTTTCTCCCATTCTAGTTGGCTACCTATTGCTGAACCTCGATTACAAACGAATTTCTCTAGGGATCCGTTAGGCATGTACTCATAGATCAAAGCTCGGTGACGGCCCTCAAAACAGAATCCCAAAAGACTT
>NW_020205050.1:6094-8392 GCF_001531365.2 Cynara cardunculus var. scolymus | reverse complement strand
AGCTTATATTTTTCTTACAGGTATTTTAAGTATTATCTAATTTTTGAAAGATAATTGAGTTTTGAAATATAAGTGTTTGGCCGATTTAGTCTAATCCGGACAATGTTTGTCCGATTTATTGAAAATCCGGACAACACTTGAGCGATTGATTGTCCGATTTAGACATCCGGACAAAAGGCTACATGATAAACTCTTATCCGGATAAGATTAGATATACTTTGCAAGGGATTGAGCGGATTACTAAATCGATGAGTTCATGTGTCCGTATTCATTAAATCGTTTGTTGAGTTCATTTTTCCAAGTATTTAAATCGTTCAATCTTTGAGCGGTTTAATTACTAACTTGAGCGATTTATCTTTCTTCATTGAGCGATTTATTCTTAAATCGGACAAGTCTTGACTGGTATTCTTCTAAATCGTACATGCCTTGAACAATTTATTGTCCGGATTAACACTTAGATATTTTTCATCTCATAAATCGGACACCTCTTGACCGATTTATTCTAATCCGGATAAGCTTTGAGCGATTTAGAATCTGAACAGTTTTTGACTTTGACTATAAATAGTCGACTCATTTTTACTTTTTAGTTTTTATCTCCATTAACTATTCATCGTCGTCTCCGCTCAACTCTGGTTCATCGTTCATTTCTCTGTCAATCTCTTCTACTGTTCCATCTTTGCTAATCAAGGTCTACATCATTTGATTTCTTATTCATATACCTTGATCGTATTGATTTACATTGAACTTGTGGACTGTTTGGACTTAATCTGAGTGTTACCTTCATATTGAATCTGAAAATGAATAATAAAAGGATAAACATAAATAAAAAAACAGTTTTATTTTTGTTTGATTGTGTATTTTGATTTCATTTTGTGTGTATTTTGATCGTTTAGTGTGTATTTTGTTTTTTTAGTGTGTATTTTGAAATTTTACTGTGTGTGAATTTTGTGTGTTGAACGGATATTTCACTGGACAAGGTGATCGGAGTTCAATCCGATCAATCTTAATCCGGTTGATGATCGTTTAGTGTGTATTTTGTTTTTTTAGTGTGTATTTTGATGATTGTCCGATTTAATTTTTGTGTGAATGATTTGTTGTCCGGATTTCTAATCCGGTCACAACCGTTTTTTCTTCTAAGTGTTAGGTTGTTCGTATGTTGTCCGGACTTCTAATCCGGTCAATAAGTTTTATATTTTTTTTAAGTGTTTTTGTCTTAGTTTTTGAATTTTTGTTTTAATTTTTTTTGGAGTTTGATATTTTTTTTGTGTGTTATATTTTGTTTAAATAAAATGGTTTCTAATATTTTAGATTTTTTTATAGGTTAATGGCGGAACACCGACATCAATCTGACGAGGAATCTCATGTTCCTTCCGTCAGATCTGATAATATTCTCATTCACCCGCCAACCAACCTATCCCTCAGAAACCTTTTCCCTCAGATAAAATACATTGACATAAAACCCAATAACCATGTCTTTTCTTTTGCTATGCCAGTTGAATACCCTATCATTCTAGAAATCCTGAAAGGCCATCCTATATCATATTCTTTATCTGCAAATACACCTGTTCCGATGGTAACAATTCTGGAGCACACTCACTTTGGAAAAAGACGGGGACACCATTTACTTTGAAGGAGAAGTTGACGAATATGTCAGTCGTCTGACATTGAAACGTCTAAGAAGAATTCTTCGTCTGCCCGAACCAGGCTCTCCTAGTTTTGAAGACTTTATATCACATGAACAACTGTGCTTGGACATCAAACGTCTAGGATACTCGGCAGAATTGAATAATCCAACTCAATTCAAAAGACGATTCCTACCTTCAATCTGGCACTTGTTATTCTCAATTCTGAATAGATGCATGACGTCAAAGACAACGGGCATAGATACCTGTAGTAGATCATTCCTTAAATTCTTTCATGGTATCGTCTTCTTAAGAAACTATGACTACGCTTTAGTCATATGAAATGAGTTGGTAGAGCTGGTCAATGCAAAAAGATTCCCGTCTAAAGCTTGAAACTTTGTGTCATTTTAGAGGTTTCAACAACTGTTTATCAAGGCTATGATGAATGCTAACGAAGATATTTCGGCCAGATCAAATTCTGAAAAAGGGCCGACATTCACCATGACCAGAATTCGACAGCATACAGAAGTGGAAGACTTGGATTCTATAATGCAAGTACCATCAGAACTTATCGCCTTAGCTGATCAGACCGCTCAGTACGTAATAGATTATAGGCGAGTGATAGATCCAATAGCTCAACCAGAACCGGTTGAACTTGGCCACGGATCACCCTATG
>NW_020205050.1:1739-5279 GCF_001531365.2 Cynara cardunculus var. scolymus | reverse complement strand
GACTTCGATTCTGTGCACCTCGAGTCTAGAGCCGATACACTTAGGTACACATGAGTCAGCAGCATCTGTTGCTCCAAGTGCAGTTCTTAGTGAACTTGCTGGAACGACCAGAGTGGTGTCTTTTGACATTCCACAAGGACAGGTCGGAAGTCCTACCAATGCTAACATATCGCCAACGTTGAACGTAGGCACAACAGTTTATTCAACTGTTGTTACAACTGGTATTCTAAGTGAACCAGGAGTGARTTTACCCGACTTCGTGTCAAGGGAATACCTGGACGGCGCCCTAAAGGTTGTTCAAGATAATTTGGATGCTCAAATGGCCAGTCTTAAAAGACTTTTGAAGGGGAAGGAAGTTGTAGAAGAAGAGCCACCATATGTGCCATCACCACCACATGTTCCTGAACCGTCAGTACCAGATCAATTGGTGGATGAACTGAAATCGTTGCTATATGCAAAATTGATGGCATCTCAAAATCCAGATGCTGAGGATGCAGATTTGGTCGGTCTCTTACGACAACAATTAGACGTAAACTGTTTTGTTAGAGCCTCAGAGTTTTTGGCTTTTCAAGATGTGGTCACTTCTAACTTCTCCAAAGTTAGCAAGTTGATCACATCTAATACCCAAGATCTAAAAAGTTCAATGGATGCCCTAGCTGAACGGGTGTCTACCTTAGAAGAAACTTGGAGGTCTTAGGCCATATCTCTCAAATGAAGGCATGACGATCAAAATGATCCAGATAGTCATGAGGGGGAGAGAAAGAGACAGAGATTGGCCAAGACATCTGAGCAAGGTGCAAGGGTTAGTGAGGAGCCTTCAACTCAAGACGTTATTGCTGAAGCTTCTGCCCCAAAATCAGTTCGGGAAAGAACAATTGAGGCCATTGAAGTTGAAGATGAAGATATGAAGACAAGTCCTACGATCGATCCAATGGTTGAAAAGCCGGCGGACTCCACTGTAGGAACAAGGATGTTATTGGACTTGTCTGCCAACGTAGGATTCAACGAGGTGTTCTCTACTACTCTGGGTGGAGAGCAAGATTTTGGAGAGGACATTGACAACATCGATGAGTCGACTGGGATCTATTTTAACTTTGAAGATGATATAGATGATGAAGATCCAGTCTATCCTGTTCAAGAAGAACGTCAGTCTGTTCCAGAATCTTCCACTGCAGTTTTACCTGCTCAAAGAGAACAAGTTGATCCAACTGAAATCTTCACCAGAGATTATGTGACATTCCATATTAGAGCAAATTTTCCTGGATATGATTGTGCAAGGATCCGAGAGCCATATGTAGAAGATGTCTACTTTGGAATCTTCATCCGTCACAGAAATCGGTGTTTTACTACCAATCACAAGTCCTTTCTTCCGTGATGAACTGTTGGCGCCAGTCCTACATTTTGTCTCTGTGGACCGAGGAGAAAGGGGGCTTGGCAGGAAAAGGATTGTACCGTGAGAGAAGCAAGGAGGTCAACCTCTTTCAAATATACAACATGGATTCTAAAGTTCTGAGCGGCGACAAAGTTTTGGGTATTCATAAGCAGACAAAAGAATACCGTATTGAATACCGACATCTTTTGAAAGCCAAGTGCCTGCCAATAAGTGAAGTGCGTACAAATCATCGGATTGTAACGATTAAACAAATTGATGCTCAGAAGTTGTTAAGAATCTGGTATCCTGTTTTTACTGTCACTAGGCAGGATGGTCATATTTGGAGGTTCAGCGAAGCAGACTTTTCAAACTTATATTTGGATGACCTTGAATATATGTACTTTGAACTCAAAAACATGACGATCAGAAAGGAAGGAGAATTGATTGCTCTTGAAGCTATCAAGAGATTTATGCGCTGTCATGTAAAACTGGCGATGGTCATTGATGTGCAAATGGGTCTTGAAGACAATCAACGAATCATCAATCTTAAAAGACCAAACCAAGAACTAGAAGATATTGAAGGCTATCCAGTCTATATGGTTCTTGAAAGTCC
The DNA here is from genome assembly GCF_001531365.2 of Cynara cardunculus var. scolymus. Taxonomy (NCBI): domain Eukaryota; kingdom Viridiplantae; phylum Streptophyta; class Magnoliopsida; order Asterales; family Asteraceae; genus Cynara; species Cynara cardunculus. The sequence continues at coordinate 3,294 of NW_020205050.1, read as the reverse complement.
AGAGTTCGGGGTCATCTACTTYGCTCAACTTCAAGTTAAGAARTTYATGAGATTTAGCAAGCTGAATAAATATTCTGATGGCACGATAAAATTAGTGAGAAGGGCACTTGAYTTAAAAAGGGTGATGAACGATAAAGYTGCTGAATCAGAACGGATGAGCTCCAAGGAAAGATATTTGCTGGTCAACGCGATAATTTTGCTCAAGGAGAAAATTTAATATAGGAATGCTCTGAGAAGATTAGAGAAAATTCTTTGACTGCGAAAATCGAAATTCACAAGAGTCCAAACTTGAATCCAAAAGGGGAGAACGTTGGGTTGAAGTAAGAGCGTTAAAGTTGTATTCAAGTTTCTCCTTAGTGTAGTTTTATATTGTAATAGTGTAGCTTTACCAATTCCTAGTATAAATAGTATTTTCCTTGTAATTTGTCATTACCAAGTGATTAGCAGAATTGTAATCAAGATTAGAGCTGTAAATTTCTCTCTCTCAATCAAATCAATCTTTGATGATATTCTCTCTACTTTTCTATTCATCTTAATTCTTGAAGATCTTATCATGTTTGTATGATTTCTGGACTTCACAGTATTGTAACACCTTATCTCGCATCAGTAACTATTGGAATTTGTAGCCCCTTATGACTTATGAGTTCTTGGTTGTAGGTTACCAAAGAATTCTCACCATGGGTTTAGTGGTTTGGAGGTTGTCTTGTATGATTTGCTACTATGTGATTGAGATATTACGCAAAGTGTAGTTGAATGCTCATTGACTGGATTATTTTCTTGTGTTTATGCAGCAACTTCACATCTCTGTTGAAATCTTATATATAGATGCTATGACTATAAAATATCTTCATGTTATGGAGTCTAGCAAGAAGTCCTATTTTCGAACAGTCACTTCATTTTGGACCAATGTTTTTCATTCTATATTTTCTTGGTAAATGCTAGATTGCATCATAGAGTTGTTACAAACTTATCAACTATTATTATTCTACTATCCCAAATTTAGAACATCTCATCAAGGCAGCCATCACCTCTAATGTTGCATCCATGTTTTTTATTCCTATTAATTTTAATAAAGACATTGTATCATTTTAGAAGCAATATGCCCATTCAAAGTTGACACAAATGCATGAAAGAAAATGGAAATAAATATAAGCTAATATCATATAAATCCCTAATTACAGTGTGTTGAAGGATGTCAAAATTACCACATGAAACCATAATCTTTTGGGTAGCACATGAAACCACAATCTTTTTTACCACAATATAACACAACATGTTCAACCAAAACCTACAAATTGTTTTCCTCCTCTTCTCGCACAACCAACAGGATCTTTTGTGTTTTTTGTTGTGATTTGATGAAATGTAATTTTAGAAGATTAACGGATTTCTAGGGCGCTCAAAATAGTCTCATTAAATTAAAAAAAATTGACCCTTTTGCCCTTATTTACATACTCACATTAAATATTGGAGAGTTATTTTTGGAATTTCAGTAATTAATTTTTCTTTTATTTTCAACCATTGATTATTAATTTGTGTGGTTGAGATTATATCTCAC
>NW_020205050.1:0-1489 GCF_001531365.2 Cynara cardunculus var. scolymus | reverse complement strand
CCGTAAGACCAATTCTCAACCCTTGGATTAGATCTACAATCTGAACATTCATAATCACAAATTGCCACGAGACTTCTCAATAATCACAAATTGTCACCGTACAACTTTAGACCATTAGATCATTACCTTATAAAGTTGATCAATGAACATAAATTGATCTTATTAGTCTCACGAAAAACCCTTGTTCTCACGTGAACTCAACCCTATATAGATATATAGATATTTATATACATATACATATATATATATATATATATATTTCTTTACTTTTAATATTTTATTAATCATCTTTTACCACTTTATTTTATTATTGGCATTTATACATCGCCGAAATTTAAATTCTCGCTTTCATTTATCGTAGTTTTTTGTTTAGTCGTTTAAATTATCGTTATCATGTTTATTAATCATTGTAACTTAGTTTATCTTTCGAGTAATTTTCCATTATTTAAATCTCTTGTAGTCTTTAACTTTATCATGACTTTCATATTTTTAAGTTGTTTTAAGAATTTGTTTTCTTGTCTTTATTCTTTTTAAAATGCAAGGACCGAAGCGAAGATAGGCTGACAACCAGTGTAGGGTGAAGTTAAGATAAAAGAAATTGATTTTGATGGTTGGAGTTTGTTAATCAATAACAAATCTTTCCAACCATTTATTCAAGGTTATATTGATAAAAATCACATCTCTTTTAACAAGTTGGTCATTGTTAAAATGTTAAAGTTTGATAGACTTAGAGATAAGTCATTTCAAACACGTCAACTTGAGTGGTATGGAAGTATACTTGAGAGAGTTACTTAGAACCAACGAGACTCGTTTTCATTTCGTACAACTTATACAAGGGATAGATTGTGTCGTTGCCAGGACTAACGTTATTTTGGAAACACTAGAGTCGGTCCTTGGATGCATGTTTTTCTCAACCTCGAGAGAGTACCTTACACAAACTGATGGTTGGATAATGAGTTGTTTTTAACAAGTTCTATGTGATTTATTTTCTTTGAAATCTTAACAGATCCCTACACCCTTGCTTCTTTTTTGATTAATTGTTTGTATGAGTAGCTTTAGTTAACCAACTCAAGAACAATTCTTCGATTTCGCCATCTGAGATTGTCTCGGTTTGACTTAAAAAATTTTGGGTTTTCCTGTTTCTGTGGATTAATACTCGGTAACTTACCGTTTATATTATTTGTTTAAGACTACAATGGATTGAAAAATGTATACTTGCACGAGTCTCTATTTGCTAATAGTCAGAGAGAATTTATCTTCGTATAAATCTGAAAATATTAGTTCTCTTACCTTTGTTGATGATTTGACTCAAAATTCGAATGCTCAGTTTGCCTTAAAGGACTGGGGACTTGTCAAAGCTGAATTTTCTGAAACTGGTCTTCATTTGTCATTGTTAGGATCGAATAACTCGGTTCTTGGTACTGAATACTTACTTGATTGATTGGATTGATAGTGAGTGAGCAGCGGAAAGTATTATAATCAAACAAGC
>NW_020205049.1:0-8307 GCF_001531365.2 Cynara cardunculus var. scolymus | reverse complement strand
ACATGATCAAAAGCAAATTAATCTAAGCCGTTAGATCATAAACAGGTTACAGACAAGAACACGTGATAAGCACGAGTAGCTAGTAAAAAAAAGTAAACAGCTAAAGAAGATCTATACAGAAGACATGTTGCAGAACCTCTGTGAGACATGACAGAGGTTCTGTCAGATATAACTTGAAAGCACTTCAAAGCAGAGGACCAGTTTCCAGAACCTCTGTGAGACACGACAGAGGTTCTGTCACTTGAGACTTGTTCGCTTGAGCATCTTCTGCAGTTGGTCCTCTGTTATCTTCTGTGATAGATTATCTTCTGTCAAAACTTGCGGTTTACTTTTTCCATACTTTTACATGAAATGAAATGAGAGCTAACACAGTCCATGGTTATGTCTCTAGCCCTAATTTTTTTACCATTGGCAAATTCTATTATGTAAACTTCTTTACAACCTTTGTGGCTTTAAGTTTCCTTGATTGGTTGGTCGGCTTTGGTTAGCATATGTTCCTTGTTTTCTCTTCGGACAAATGTTTCTCATATGGTCCAGACTTCCACATTCAAAACACAATCGCTTTCGGCAATCCTTTGTGGGATGGCCCCCTCTGTGGCATCTTTGACAAATGATGTGTCACACCCTACTAAAGCGGAAACACGAGGCGTAACAGGTAAGCATTTCATAGCTCCATTCGATAGATATCACCATTAATTACATAATCCATGAAAATTTACAAATTCAAACTTTGTTGTTCACAAAGAAAATATTATTTACAAAAAGAGATTTCTAAAACTTGTGTACATGTGTTATCACATAAGATCTTCCAAAACTTCCCTTCTTACTTAATTTCCTAAAAAGCATGAAACATAAAACGATGTCAACTACAAGGAGTTGGTGAGTTCATGGGTTTTCATATGCACAAAATACTTACTATGCATAAAACACAACTTGCAAACTTATACTTGACATGCATATTATAAATGTAAATTTTTCCATCGATGCTTAAAAACTTGAGACGTTACAGAGCCTTACCTGACCAATGTGCCCCATTAGTTTATGAACTACCATAAGTGGCCCGTTCACTTACTTAGGTACCACGGTTCGTATTAGTACTACTTCAGCGGTGGCCCATTCGCGCACATGAGTAGACTTATGAAAAACATAGGTAATGTGCACCGTTTTCTGGGTGGGACTGTCAACACAATAGCGGCTATCCATAATTACCACGGCCCGGGGATGTGCCCGAGTTAACTAGTAGCGTGTACGGATGGGGACTTTTTGAAATATCCTCTCAAGCACATAAGTTTGCACCTGAGTCAAACAACACCTTAGCACATATACAATTCAGAAGGAAGGTACCTGTTACTACATCTGGTGCAGCCTTTGAGTCGTTCTTCGTCATCTGGAAAGATCGACCTCCCCTCCTTGCTCTCCTCTAAATACATTAGGTCTTCCGCAAATTCCAGATACATTACTTCCCATGGTTAACTGTCGAGTCCTCAATAACGGACAATTAGGTCGGATATGATCTGGGAATTGCAATTAAAACATCTTCTATTGGCTGGGCAGCTTCTTGACAAATGACTTGCCTCGCCACATTTGTAACATTTTCTCGTATCCTTCTTACAGTGTCCTTGATGAACTTGTCGACACTGAGCACAAGCTTTTTCACTGACCTTCTGATCAGTTATGTTATCATATTTCACCGACTTTGACCCTCGAAAGTTAAACGAAGGTCCTTCCCATTTCCTCTTCTCAACAACCTTACCCTCTGTCTGCTTGTTTTTATTCTGTTCAGTAACTTCTGCTGCGTCCACAGTTAATGAAAAGGTTGTAGGGTTCACGGAGACCACAAATTCCTAGATTGAAGGTTTTAAACCCCAAATATACCTCTCCACCTTCCTGGATTCTGACGAGATGTAATGTTCAGCAAACCGAGAGTACTCAATGAATTTCTCAGTATACTCTCGAACAGTTCCATTGCCCAGTTCTAATTTCAGAAAATATTTCTCCATTTGTCTTACAGTCATTTTCAGACAGAACTGATCTTTGAATCGGTTCACAAGTTCTACCCAAGATAATGTTTGTAAGACGTTTGTTCTAGCCAACGACTCAACTTCCCACCAAAACAAAGCATTAGACTTCAATACAAATATAGCAAATCGAACATTATCTGCTTCTAGACATCTAATGGTGTTAAACACATACTCGATTTCCTTGATCCAGCACATACTAGATCTCTTTCTCCAGAAAAAGTTAGCGGTTTACAAGTCAAAATCATCTTGATGCCTCCCTCCTTATTATGAGTAACTGGAATAGAGGGATGCACTTCCACTCTTTCTGTTTCAACCCTGGCAGGTATTCCCATGATAGATGTCAAGGTTTCCCTTAACTTTCCCATTTCTTCTGCCAGCATATCTCTAGTTATATATTTTGGATGCGGCACCTGCTCTTCATGAACATTGTTAGACTCCAACTTGTGAAAGTGTAAGTAAGAAGTCTAGTCAATAGGACTTATTCTAGGAAAGCGATCTGGACTAAGAGCTCTCATGCAGAAGTTCAAGCACCAGAGCTCTTACTTAAAGAGTGAAGGTTCCATTCATATAGAGCTCGCGCTCTATCTTTGTGGACGATCAAGTCTTATGCGCCAAAAAGCATAAGCGCTTGATACAAGCTACAACTCTAAGATACAGAGCCTCTGTATATGCAGAAGCTCTGCATAGTACATGCAGAGCTTCTGTATAGTACATGCAGAGCTTCTGGTCACTTTCTTCATGGAACGCGTGTGGAAGTCCAGACATTCTCGAATGCGTCTAACAGATTTGAGGCTGCTTGACCAAGTCTGCTACGCTTTTCAAGGAAGTCAAAGATAAGGATGTAGAATAGTCAACTCAGAGTTTCAAACCTAATTTATAGCATAGTGATCGATTATATCGCACACCGTTAGACTAAGAAATTGGACCACAAAGCAAGTATTCAATACGGTCCAATATCATCTTTCCAAGTAATAAAGTGGTACAAGTACCAGAATATCATCCACAGAGATTGTAGCCAAAGTTAAATGAGAGTCCAATGAAAGAGATGATTTCAGATGACGATTTTGAAGACTTTTGTTTGATGTTAAGGTGAAATAAAGCAAAATACATAATAAATAAAAGTTGCAAGGGTGTAAGACTTAAGATGAGACCCAAACACAAATTCCAGTAGCCAATGCTGTAGGAATGCTACAGCAAGCAGTGTTTCGAAACTAAGTTCCACCATCTATTTTGAAGGCATTCCTCTCGGACTTCATCATTGCACTATATTATAGCTTTCCACCCATATCTCTATGCGGTCCGGACCAGGGATAGTGACAAGATGGTGTTTTCAAAATATATGGATAAACAAATCTCTTTGTTAAAAATCACTCTCTCGAGTCGATTCCCATATCATTCGAGTTGGCGCGTGTTCTTAGATAGTTCATCTCTGAATCTATCGCACTTTGACACTTTCGAAGAGTGACCAACCCATCGGGAGTTAAGTTTGAAAAACATAAATGACAAGTCTTCTTGTCGGTAACTTTCTCAAGTCTACCTCTTATGTCATCCAAGTTGACGTGCATTCAACGGCTTATCTCTAAGTCCATGGCACTTTAACACTTTCAAAGTGATCAACCCGTCAAGAAGTGTGCTTGGTTATATAAAAACTCGAATGAAACAATGGAATTTCGTTTACGAAAACATTTAGCTACTTTCGTTTGGTTTGAAAATCTCACCTTTCCGTCTCACACCCAAGCTATAAAAGCTTAGCTACTCATAACAAAAAGTAAATTACAAGAAAAATAAATGACAGAAAGTAAAGACATAAACGTAAATTGCGTAAAGTAAATGACGAGAAAATAAATAACGAGAAAGTAAATGACGAGAATGTAAATGACGAGAATGTAAATTGTAGAAATTAAATAACGGAATGTAAATGACAATAAACGTAAAGGAACGTAAAATAAAGAGCGGAAAATAAAAGACGAGAAATTAAAGAAGAAAAAAATGAAGAACTTGTATTGCTCAAAAGATTACTATAAATCACCCTTGGAGAGGGTTGATTTTAACACTAGATGGTTTATAGAATGGATGATGAAAATGGAACCCCAAGCCCTCCTTTTATACCCAAAGGAGGCACTAAAAGACAAAAAATACAAATCTTGGAGGTTAAGCATCCTAAATTAAATTAAGTTACAAAGTAAAGAGAGAATAACTAAAAGTACATTAGCCTAACAAGAGTCTTAACTACAGGTTTTTAACCAAAAAAATTAAATTTTGCAGCTGTTTTCCATTAGTACAAAAACGCAAAACCTGACCTGTTGACCCTTTTGCCTTTCCGGCGATACGAACGTATTTAAGTAATTGTCGTTCTGATTAAGCCCTCCAAAAAGCTGCACATTCATCAGATCGTCGCTGCACCAATGTTGTAGCATCCTGTTGTTTTAACAAAAACTCTACATTATCATCTTCTATGAGTACCAACAAGTCAACCACAGTATTTAGCTTTATAATAACAAATGTATAAAGAAACAAATAAAAATGACTCAAAGTGGGAATGAAAAGAAACTATTCTAACTAATAAGACGTAAAACGAGGGTTTTATGTGTTAAATTCTCAACACATATCACACTCCCAAACTTAAACCGTTGCTTGTCCCCAAGCAACCAAAAGACAAACAAAAAGACTCAATTTACACAAAAATGCTTGACAAAGAGAGTTATAGCAAACATGAAGTTCATAGCCTTTCATAAATCCAAGATGAGTCACTCAAAACCAAGTTTTTGTGTGTGAACCATAGGCTAGCATTACCCTTTTCTTTGTTAAGCTCAAACACAATCACAATCTGATGATCAATAGGGCTTATCGGGTTTACTCTCTTTGGCATTTCTTTTCTCTCATAGCCTTTTTCCTTATATACTCCACATATAAAAATTTCCAAATTTTTGAGCAATTTGGCCTCTTTTGCTTGCAGTGTGCACATAGTCCCTATGGGACTTTTGTTGTGCTTTTTCATAACACTTTCCAAAACACATAGCCCCTATGGGACTTTTGTTGTGCTTTTTCATAACACTTTTTGTGATAAGGAGTCAATTTAGAGCTTTGCTCTTTTGTATTGACTTTTTGTCCTTATGTAAACTCCTCCCCCAAACATGAATATGTCAATGTCCTCATTGGAGATTTGTGGGGTAAACGGTGTTTAAAGGTGCAAGTGGCTAATATGATCATAGAAAAGAAGGCCTATCTCATTTCCTAATGGTGATTGTGTGATCAAAGTGTTTTCCCAAAAAGGGTTTTGCTAGTTCTAGCAAAAACAAAATACCTTGATTGAATGACAAGTAATCAATAAAATTATTTGGGCTATGATCTCATGTGCAACATACCTCAACTCAAGTGATCATGCATAAAAATTAAGACTAAAAACTATAAAAAAAAAACTATTCCTGACTCAAAAAGTAAAATATGAAGCTAAAGTAAGGTGGTAGAACCTGTCCTACTCCGAAGGAGTAGGCTATGCAGTCCGGACAGCCGCGGCTGTCATCTCTGCCTTCAATCTCCCGTTCTCCGTCTTGTACCGATTCAACTTTTTTTGCAGCCTCTTGATCTTGTATGTTGCCCCCTTCTCCAAGTCTTCTCTCAGCCTTGCAAACCTATTTTTCATCTTCTTCTCACCAGCCTTTAATCTTTCAGTGAAATCAGCTTGCATGCTTTCTAACTTCTCCACCATCTCAGCCCGTTGTTCTATTAGGTAGTCCATTATACTACCACTTTGTGCCATCAACTCTTTTACAGTCCGTGTCATCCCAGGTAGCTCCCTACCTCTTTCACCTCTCTCTCTCTCTCAACCTTGATACAACTTTCATATCGATGGTCCACTTTTCTTCACACTCTTTAATACTAAGTCATCCGTGTATTGGGGAACACCCTCTTGCATAAGCAATTTGTTAATCAATCCCAGTAAAAAAAGTTTCCCTTGTCTCCTCCTTTAACAATAGAGGATGGCTTTTTCTATTACCTCCCCCATATTTAGTGTTTTACCCATGACTACACAATACAATAAAATGATTCTCTCAACTGAAATGGAACTGTCGTGAGTAGTCGGGTTGAGAGAATGTCTAATAAAATTCACCCACACATTTGCATCGGGTGTCAAGTTGGAAGCCCTGTAAGTCCTTAACATGTAGTTGCTATGGACATCCCAACCTGCCCCGGGCTTCCCAAGTTTCCTACCAATTTCTTCTAACCTTGCTTGCAAAGCCGATTGGGACAGAATCTCAAAATCAGTCTCGGCTGGAGGTGAAAGGCCTAAAAGCTTGTTAATAGCCTTGGCCGAAATACTTACCCAAACATCCCATACCTTGAGCTTTGTAGTGCTATACACACAAGCTTCCGCATAAAATTCCCAAATCAAAGATAAATTTAAAGAGTTTTTTACCTCACAAAGTACATGCCAGCCTTGCATGTTGATCACGTCCCGGATAAAACTAAATTCTTCAATGCTTCTCCTATCGAATCCCTTGTCCGGCAACACCTTCTTATTTTTAATCTTTGCAAACATCTGTTGTGCCTCTTCAAAACTAAACCCATCAAAAGGCTGTTGTGGCCTAGGAATGGGTTTAGATGTTAACATCTTATGCCTAGCTCTCACCCGAGAAGGACCGGTTGTTTCACCATGCCTTGTCGAAGCTTTTCGGGATGACTTTCTAGGCATAAAGGTTGTGTGCCTCAACTGGACAGACGGTGGATTGCGTTTGGTTCTTTTCCTAGGATGCTGCTTATCCACAACCTGTGATCTGGTAGCAAATACTCTTCCCAATCCTTTTGTTTTTCTAGTTGGTATAAGTGTCAAATTCCTTATATCAACCTCTAAATCAACCTCAATGTATGGGGAATCAATGGCTTCTTCCCCAACATGAGTGGCATAGTGATCAAACTCAAAATGCTCATCCTCAACAGTAGACTCAGGCATGTGGGTGCAAGGTTGATCATACCAAGTCAAAAAATATAACCTTGATGAATTCAAAACAATTGAGGGTGATTGAGGTTGCATAATATTTTCTTCCTCAGAAGAATCGGATGTAATAAGTCCCTCAATAGGCAGATTAGGGCTCGAAACTATGCTTACCTCAACACCTTATTTAGGGCTTGCAATTGCCGGTGATGTGGATGGTGGTGGAGTGGAGGTCTCAACTGCCGCAGGTGGTGGTGATGGAAGAGCAGCGTCGAGGGATGGCGGGGGTGATGGCGGACAGTCAGCGATAGTCGGTATAGGAGATGGTGGTCATCTCGCCGTTCATTTAGCACGTGGAGGAGACTCGGCTATCAAGGGTGTGACTAGTCTTGGTCTAGGCGGTGATGGCGATGAAGGTGGACACGACGAAGGGCTGTTAGCTACTAGGTCGATCATTTCTGGTTCCCCTGTTCGTCGCAAAGTGGAGGTGCACGCTCGCTGGCGGTTGCTTCGCAGGATGTAATATTCTGCTTGTTATTTCAGGTTTATATGTGTATATATATGTGTGTATATTATATATATATATATATATATGTTTATGGTATGTATGTCTGTGTGTAGTATTATTTTAATTCAAAAATATTATTATTTAAAAATAAGGGGAGGTCGGCTAGTGAGCCGCCCATCACCTCTTCTTGTTTTGTGTTGGTATAAATAGATTTTTGTGAAGTAAAAATACACACACATACTATATTTAGAAAGATTTTCTCTGAAGAATCAAGAGGTTTGCACTGGAAAAGGATTCAAAAGGCTTTGATTCTCGATTTCTAAAGGAGGGTGTATTAAGAGCTTTGGATATGAACTGCTTACATACAGTTTGATTAGCATTTAGAACTGGTTATTATGAATTCTATAGCATTTTGTATGGATTCTAGTCTAAACCGTTCAAGGGTTATCCGGATTGATATCCGGATAAGAAAACCGCTAATGCCTTGACCGGATATCATCTAAACCGGTCAAGTGATGATCGGATATCGTCTAAACCGTTCAAGTGGTGACCGGTATACTCTAAACCGGTCAAAGGTTGTGTGACGTATTGTCCGGTATACTCTAAACCGGTCAAAGGTTGTACGGTGTATCGTCCGGTTTATTTTAAACCGGATAACGTTATAAGTGATTTATTGTCCGGATTTGTAATCCAGACAAAGATGTTAATTTATTTTCAAAGTGTTTTGACCGGACTCTAAGTCCGGATAAAGAGTTAATTTTTGAAATGTTTTTTAGATGAAATGGCGGTGTAACCGTGAGAGAGATATAATGGCAGTGTAACTGCGAGTGAGATGGCGGTGTAAC
>NW_020205048.1:3310-4975 GCF_001531365.2 Cynara cardunculus var. scolymus | reverse complement strand
ATCCGATCAATCTTAAACCGGTTGATGATTGTCCGGTTTAAGACTTTGAGTTTCTTGTATGGGTTTGACTTGTTGTCCGGACTTCTAATCCGGACACAATTCATTTGTAGTTTTTGTGTGTTTTCCGGATTCCTAATCCGGTCAATGTGTTTTGAATTTTTTTTTCTAAGTGTTTGTTTTCAAATTTGTTTTCATTTTTTATTAGGTTAAATTTTTTTAATTTTGTATGTGTGAAATTTTTTTAATTTTCATTTTGTTTTGAATTTTTTTTTTGTTTGTGTGTGTGTATTTTTTTTAATTCAAATTTTTTTACTTCAATAAAATGGGTACTAATATTTCAGATTTTTTACAGGTAAATGGCGGATCCTAGACATCAGACTGACGAGGAATCTCATGTTCCCTCTGTCAGATCTAACAATATACCAGCCCATTTACCTAACCAGCCCATTTACCTAACCAACCCATTGCCTCTGAAAACTTTTTTCCTCAGTTCCAATATCTTGAAATTAAACCAAATAACCATAACTTCTCTTTCGATATGCCAGCCGAATACCCTATCATACCAGAAATCCYGAAAGGCCACCCCATTTCATATGCCTTATCTACCAATACACCAGTTCCTATGGTGTACCTGCAACAGTTTTGGGGTACTCTTACAATTGAAAAGGACGGATATGCTTTATATCTTCAAGGAGAGGTCGATGAATATGTCAGTCGTTTGACATTAAAAAGATTAAGAAGAATACTTCGTCTTCCTGCTCCTGGACCGACTGGGTTTGAAAATTTCGTCTCAGATGAACAATTATGCCTTGATATTAAAAGATTAGGATATTCTGCAACATTGAATAATCCTACTCAATTTAAGAGACGATTTCTACCATCAGTATGGCATCTACTTTTCTCGATACTAAATCGGTGCCTTACATCAAAAACCCTAGGAATTGATACCTGTAGCAGAACATTCCTAAAAAATTTTCATGGCATAGTGTTTTCACGACATTATGACTATGCACTTATGATATGGAATGAATTACTTGAGCTGGTCAACGCTAAAAGGTTCCCGTCCAAGGCTAGAAAATTCGTGCCTTTTCAAAGATTTCTGCAACTTTTCGTTAAGGCCATGATGGATGCGAATGAAGATATTCCGTCCAGACCGAATTCAGAAAAAGGGCCAACATTTGTCATGACCAGAATTCGGCAGCATACMGAAGTAGAAGATTTGGATTCAATTATGCCAGTTCCACCAGAATTGATTGCTCTAGCTGATCAGAATGCTCAGTGTGTAATAGACTATAAAAGAGTGAGAGATCCGATAGTTCAACCAGAACCGGTTGAACTTGCCCAAGGATCACCCCATGCCTCAGCTGAGAGAGAAATAGAAGTAGAAGAGAGAGTTCAGGAACAAGGGGTACCTGAACAGGGAAGTGTGCTGAGAAAAAATGTAAATGAGAGGGGTGAACAAGTTGGGGGAGCTTCTGATCAGCAACGCACTTTAACTGCCAGAGCTTCATCTAATTCGGAAGCTACTAAATCAGATAATCGAGCAGATTCTGGTGATGATAAAAATGATGATGATGATGGAACAAACGCTCAGAATATTCCCGTTGGAACGTTTGTGGATGATCTTGCTATGATCTTTCCTGAATATTCAGCTCAGCAACCTTG
>NW_020205048.1:0-1505 GCF_001531365.2 Cynara cardunculus var. scolymus | reverse complement strand
GTATCTCAGATGTCGATGGAATGACATTGAGCATAGCCCTGGAGAGTGGACGGTTGATGCTGTAATCCTTCTTCGAGAGGGTTGGGCGATGTCCATGCATCTTGTAGACGGGGGTGAACGGCTCCTCAGCTGGTAGGCCATGCTTCGTCATTGCGTCCCCAATGAAGAGGACGAGGAAGCGAGGGAAGAGAACCGCAGAGAGAGGCTTGCCAGCGGCTTGGAGTTTACATTTCTTGACCACCGCTGAATGAATCTCGTTGTAGATGAGGAAGGTGTAGTCGAGGTTCAGGTTCAAGAACAGCCCATACATGATAGTCATGATGTTGATGTTCCCTTGGTCCAATGAGCCCAGTTTGCATGTGAGAGCTCTGTTAAGGATGGAGAAGAACATGTTCCACATCGGCGGGAGGAATTGGCGTTTGAAGTCCGATATGTTGCGTAGGTCAAGATTGTAACCTAGCATCTTCACGAAGTAGAGGATGTCGTCGGTGGTTGGTGGTTTGTCATATTGTGCAATTCCAAGTTCCCATCGAGTGGGAATGCATAGAATCCGAGAAACCTTAGCCCGCGATATTTTGAGCGAGCATATCATATCGGTAGGGGCGTCCAAGTCCCCCATTATTTCGTGGCTTTCTAGGTCAAACTCACACGTTTGCCAATATTGCTGGACGTACTTTATGGGTACGCCGGTGTCAGCAAGAGTGAGGGCGGGAAGAAGAATACAGTTCTTGAAAAACTTGATCATAATTGCAAATCGTTCGTCAAACAGTGTGTTTCGGAGTTCGATAGCGTGGTTGTTTGGCTTCATGGGCAGGAAGATGATAGCGCGGCTGTCAGCGCCGGTTGATTGGACTCTGCTGTCATTGTTGTTCGATTCATGGGAGGCGGATGAGGCCATTTTTGAGGAAGTTGCAGGTTTGTTGTTCGTCAGAATATAGTTGCAGGTTTATGTAAGCGTAAAGAAAAGATGTAGGAGGACGAAAGGTATTTATAGGCGGGAATATGTTCTTGGACCGTATTACTCAGTTCAGGGTATTGAAAACTTACTTGATTAATTAGATAGACATTGAGTACGCAGCGGACAGTATGTAAATCAAGCAGGTAGCAATCAATAAGAACACAATGAAGAACTCTTGAAGAACACAGGGAGAAAATGCTTCAAAGGATTTTCAATAGAAAATATCAACAATTACAATAACGGAAGCACACACTAATTACAAAGGCCTAAAGCTGCTTTTATACAAGCAAAAAACTGCAATGACAGACCTAGACGTACTATTTAATCTAAGCCGTTCAAATAAAGCAGATTACAGACAAGATCACGTGTTCAGCACGAGCAGCTAATAAACCTAAGAAAAACGATTTAAAAGAGATCCGCACAGAAGACTAGCTGCAGACCCTCTGTGAGACACGACAGAGGTTCTGTCGTCTTTGTCTTGAAACAGGGTCTATTCAGAGGACAGGTTCCAGAGTCTCTGTGAATAGATACAGAGGCTCTGTCACCT
>NW_020205047.1:0-8418 GCF_001531365.2 Cynara cardunculus var. scolymus | reverse complement strand
AGAAGTATTCCCGGATGAATTGCCAGGAATACCACCGGAACGTCAGGTAGAGTTCCGAATTGATTTGGTACCAGGTGCGGTACCGATCGCAAGGGCACCTTATCGGTTAGCCCCAACAGAAATGCAAGAGCTGATGAAGCAATTGCAGGAACTCTTAGATAAAGGATTTATAAGGCCAAGCTCGTCACCATGTGGAGCACCGATTTTATTCGTCAAGAAGAAAGACGGCACGATGAGGATGTGCATCGATGATCGAGAATTGAACAAAATCACGATAAAGAACAGATATCCATTGCCAAGGATCGATGACCTTTTCGATCAATTTCAAGGAGCCAACTGTTTCTCGAAAATCGATTTGAGATCAGGTTACCATCAGTTGAAGGTTCGAGAAGAGGACGTGTCGAAGACCGCTTTTAGGACTCGATACGGGCATTACGAATTTGTAGTAATGCCGTTTGGTTTAACAAACGCACCTGCGGCATTCATGGACTTGATGAATCGAGTTTGTGGACCGTATTTGGATCAATTTKTCATAGTCTTTATMGATGAYATTTTGATCTATTCGAAAAGTAAAGAGGAGCATGAACAACACTTAAGGATGATTCTTGAATTACTAGCAAAAGAGCAATTGTACGCCAAGTTCTCAAAATGTGAATTTTGGTTGCATGAGGTGTAATTCCTCGGTCACGTAGTCAACGCAGAAGGAATCAAGGTGGATCCAGCTAAGATTGATGCAGTTATGAACTGGGAATCTCCAAGGTCAGTATCGGAGATCCGAAGTTTTCTAGGCCTAGCAGGGTATTACCGAAGGTTTATCCAAGATTTCTCCAAAATAGCAACACATTTGACAACACTGACAAATAAGTCGGTTAGGTTTGATTGGGGGACGAAACAAGAAGAAGCTTTTCAGACACTTAAAGAGAGACTAAGCACTGCACCGGTTTTAGCACTACCGGAAGGAGTAAACGATTTTGTCGTTTACAGCGATGCATCAAAGATGGGTTTAGGTTGTGTACTAATGCAGTGAGGCAAGGTCATTGCATATGTGTCTCGTCAGTTGAAGGAACAGGAGAGGAAATACCTAACTCATAACATGGAATTAGCAGCTGTTGTCCTCGCGCTAAAAATCTGGAGACACTACTTGTACGGTACGAGGTGCATGATCTATACTGATCATAAGAGCCTTAAGTATTTGTTTGATCAAAAGGAACTAAATATGAGACAAAGAAGATGGATGGAACTACTTAAGGATTATGACTGTGAGATCCACTACCATCCAGGTAAGGCAAATGTAGTCGCCGATGCACTTAGTAGGAAGGAGAGAAGCAGACCAATCAGGGTTCAAGCCATGTGGATGAATGTTAAAGTGGGACTCCTAGACCGAATACGGGATGTCCAAAAGGAAGCTCTACTCGAAGCGAACATCAAAAAGGAGAGAATGATTGGACAAATTAAGACCTTGACAGCTGGACCAGATGGAATATATAGACACGGGAATCGGATTTGGATTCCTAGTTTGGGAGATCTAAGGAAGGTAGTAATGGATGAAGCACATAAGTCCAAATACACTATGCACCCATGTAGCAATAAGATGTACAAGAACATAAAAGAAAGCTATTGGTGGACTGGTATGAAGAGGGCGGTAGCTAACTATGTGGGGAAATGTTTGACGTGCTTGAAAGTGAAGACTGAGCATCAAAGAACATCTGGAATGTTACAACAAATGGAGATCCCAGTATAGAAGTGGGATATGATCACGATGGATTTCGTCACCAAACTTCCAAGGACGGTAAAGGGGCAYGACGCCATATGGGTAATTGTGGACCGACTAACGAAATCGGCTCACTTCCTGCCGATTAGCGACAAGTATACATTGGAAAGATTGGCCCAACTTTATGTCAATGAGATTGGGTCAAGACATGGAGTGCCGATATCCATTGTCTCTGATAGAGATGCTAGGTTTACTTCGAGGTTTTGGTCAAGTTTTCAACAAGAAATGGGAACGCGGTTGAACATGAGTACCGCATATCATCCTCAAACTGATGGCCAGAGTGAGAGGACGATACAAACATTAGAAGATATGTTGAGAGTCTACGTAATTGACTTTGGAGGTAGTTGGGACAACCACCTCCCATTGATAGAATTTGCTTATAACAAGAGTTACCATTCGAGCATCAAGGCGGCACCATTTGAAGCGTTGTATGGCCGTAAGTGTAGGACTCCAATTTGTTGGGCAGATATCAGAGAAAGACAACTAGCTAGACCCGAGTTAGTCCAACAGACATCGGATAAAATAGTACAGATCAAGGAGAGGTTAAAGGTTGCGCAAGATAGACAAAAGAGCTACGCGGATAGAAGACGTCGACCTTTGGAATTTCAAGTTGGTGATAAGGTTTTGTTGAAAATATCACCATGGAAAGGGGTCGTAAGGTTTGGAAAGAAGGTTAAGCTAAGTCCAAGGTATATCGGACCATTTGAGATAACTGCAAGAGTAGGAGCAGTTGCTTACCRGTTGAAACTACCAGAGGAATTAAGTAGTATTCACAACACCTTTCATGTGTCAAACTTGAGAAAATGTTTAGCTGACGAATCGACTGTTGTGGATTTGGAAGACATCGAGGTTAATGACAAACTCGCCTATGTGGAAGAACCAATTGGTGTATTGGATAAGAAGATGAAAAGACTAAGAAACAAGAGTATACCCTTGGTGTTAGTTAAGTGGAAATTCCATAAAGGCGCAGAAATGACGTGGGGGCCGAAGAAGAAATGAAATCTAAGTATCCTCAATTGTTTAGCAAGTGTTAATTCCGAGGACAGAATTTCTTGAAGGAGGGGAGAGTTGTAAAACCCAAAATTTCGGGGAATAGATAATGTATATTTTTTGTATTTCTATTTTGCTTATTAATAGATATATGTAGGTACATATATATATATTTTCGTTAAATAAAATATTAGAAATTCAAGATAAG
Source organism: Cynara cardunculus var. scolymus (assembly GCF_001531365.2). Classification (NCBI taxonomy): domain Eukaryota; kingdom Viridiplantae; phylum Streptophyta; class Magnoliopsida; order Asterales; family Asteraceae; genus Cynara; species Cynara cardunculus. The sequence continues at coordinate 5,449 of NW_020205047.1, read as the reverse complement.
TCAAATTCTTTCCTTAGTATTGGCCAACGGCTGAAGACTCTACCAAGAGGGGGAGCCTGCTGTCGGCAATCGGGAGAGGCAGAAGAGGGCAGGCGGTGTTTGGCCCATAAAGGGAAACTRCGACCTGCATGGTTGCAGGCTATGGAGAAGACAGTCTCGCAGCCTAAAAATTGGGATTTGGCCGATTTGGTCAACTAATAGGCCAAACCGCTTGAGTATAAATCAGGGGTACTGGTCTAGAGTAGTTATCTTTTTTTTAAAGAAGAAGGAATCGTCGAGCTTGAGAGAGGGAGGAACCGGAGTTCAGACCAGGCACGAAACCCCGTGCTTCCCGTCGTTTAGAGGTAATTACTCGACCCAAATTTTATATTGATACAAGGTTTAGCTATGCCATCGGTCCAGCATAGAACCCTAGAAGGCTCGCGTCCAAACCTTGTGTTTTAAGGTTCGATTTCAAGCTTTAGATTTCAAATGGTAAACATATTGTATCACTGTAAAAACCACTTAGAAGATGGTATACAGAAGCTCTGCATGAGAGCTCTGTATCATCTTAGAAGCTCTGCATGAGAGCTCTGTATCATGTTAGAAGCTCTGCATGAGAGCTCTGTATCATGTTAGAAGCTCTGCATGAGAGCTCTGTATCATGCTAGAAGCTCTGCATGAGAGCTCTGTGTCCAATTATGCTAGTCAAAGGCTCTGCATGAGCTTTGTTTCAAGTTGTGGGAACCCTGTGCCAAGTTACAAAGGACATCAGAGCTCTGTATCAAGTTATGAGGCAACGGAGGAGCTTTGGCACTTAAATTTATGTATGTGATTTGGAACCAGAGGCTCTGGAAGAAATGGAGACCAAAGGGGCTCTGGCCCTTAATGAAATGATTTTAGTTAAGTCGCAGAAGCTCTGGTCTTAGGCCCAATATGTTCTGTCTAGTTAAGAACCAGAGGCTCTGGTCGCGAGACCAGAGGCTCTGGAAGAGATGGAGACCAGAGGGGCTCTGGCCTGTGGTGAATTGTTTTCTAAGTATAGTTCAACTAGAGGCTCTGGTCGTGAGACCAGAAGCTCTGAAAGAGACCACAGAGGGGCTCTGGTCCTCGATGTGGAATTATTTTCTAAGTATGGGATACAAGCAGAGGGGCTCTGTCAATGCAACCACAGAGGCTCTGGTCCCAAAGGACTTAAGAGTCCARAGGCTCWGTCAWGGCAACGAGAGGCTCTGGTCGTCCACAGAGGCTCTGGTCTAATTTTGTWGTTAYGAAGAACGTTCCTAAGCATAGTTGACCAAGGTTGACCCTAGCTGACAAAATTGACCGTAAGTTGACTTTTATGATAGCCATTGGGGAGAAAGTAATCATTTAYGTACTATTCGCTATTATAAATTGTAGGTTACCAGTCAGCGCCGTTAGTTAAGCACTCTACGTTATCAGGTGAGTCTTCATGAGACTTACAATGGGATGCATACCTATGTATAAATTTATTTTCAAGCATTATACGATTTATATGATGATGGTACAAATGCATGATGTTTCAGTTTACATACATGATATGTTTTACATGTATGACGTTTCATGATCTGTTGCATGCTATGTGTTTAATCACGATTCGAATAACTCTAGCATGCTTTTCCATACTAAAGTTTGATGATTTAAGGGTGGGCATTTGACCAGTAAGTCACGACCAGTATAAAACACTACCCGGACAAGTGGGTGATAAGTTAAGATTGTGACACACAGGGCTTGTTGGTGACTAATAAGTGACGACCAGTATAAAACACTACCCGGACAAATGGGTGATCAATCGAGAATGAAGTATCAACCCAGGGTGTGTTTGTGACTAAATGACCCATTCCAGACTGATAATTTATGACATCTCATTTCTTTCAGTGTTGCATGTTTTTAGAAATTGCATGCTACTTGGTACAAGGTTTACAAGTTGAAATGCATGACGTCCAATGTTTTTATACACGAAAACCATGAACTCACTGAGCTTTATATGCTAACTATAGTATGCATCTCAGGCCCAGGTAGTTCGAGGACGGATAAAGGCAAAGGACATGCTTAGAGTGTTGCTTATTATCATCTCATTTTAGTCTTTTGTCTAAGATGCGCTGTAAAGATCTTTTGTAACTTAACCCCAAKAGAAGGTGRGTTAGAACTTAAGTTAGATTTTGATGATTCAAAGACTTCCGCTGTAATAGTTTAAATGGTTTAAATTAGCCATTACTTTGGTGTATTTATTAAGGAAATGTTTCAGATTACGTGACATCTCTCTTGATGAAAATGAGGGTGTTACAAGTTGGTATCAGAGCCTTAGTTTAAGGTAATTAGGCAAAAACTTGCTTAGCTTAAGCTTGAACTGAGAAGATTGTTAGAGCTTTAGTTTAAGGTAAATAGGTTAAGATTTACTTAGCCTAAGCTTAAACTGAAAGGATTATTAGAAGCACGTGTTCATTTTGTATTGACGTTGCTTAGCATGCGATTAAGTTTGCTCCTACGTCACTACTCGACTTAGTATTCCTTTTTGATTTTAGGAGACATGGTTCGTACCATTCACACCAGGGCTATCAGACGCGGACGCGGACGCGGACGCGGATACAGAACCCGTAGGACGCCTTACGGGCTAGGACCGAATGGAGGGTCGATTGACAGTCACCGCCCCAGCACCGGACGGGTTCCCAGTACCCAGTCCGGAAGCGATAGTCCGGCCCACACTGGTGAAGTGTCATCACGCGAGCCCATCAGGCAAGGGACCACGCTCGAAACTTCGGTGGACTACACGCCTCGCACCCCGACTCGTGAGGACATGATGGAGACTATAGAGACCCTGGAGGGCGAGAACACAAGACTAAAGGAGAGGTTGACCCGAACTTTAGGTGACAATACTAGACTAAATGAATGGCTGGGAAATCTTTAGCGGGCACATGTCGATGAAGGAGAAGCCCTAATCAAACTAATTGAAGATAATGCAGATTTGTCGGACCAGTGTCATGCCCTGATTTCGGATAAGGTTGTACTCGAGCAAGAACGAAGAATTGCTGCTCGCCCCGTAGGCACCAGAATCAGGGACAGGGTTCGCTTCTATAAGAGAGTGACCATAGACTATGCTAGCGTAGTAAAGGGCTATCTCTCCAACTGGGTTCGATACATCAGAAGTGGCCCAAGGGTTAGTGTATTGTGGCACTCCATACCATCCACATCCTATGAGCAGTGGTTGAGGGACCCTTATCTCCCTTACTATCCTACAGATCAGTTTTAGACTTGGGATCAGGGATGAGAGAAGAATCTTTGAGTAGGTGAATTTATTTGTATGTGTCTAAATAGTTTTCATCTAGCGAGTGCGTCGATAGATTTTTTGGAACTTCCACCTGTGTTTAGGACTTTGAAGCATCCTATCTTTTGTAAGTAAATGGGATTTTGTAATGTCTCTCTCCCCAGGATTGTATTAGAACGAAATATATACATATATATATATATATATATATATATCTTTTGGAGCATTGTGCAATCGCGACGTGAATTCGTTATCATGTATTCCGCTGATATATATATAGTGATTTTAATATATATGTATATGTATACGTATAATGTATATACATAAATGTAATATGTTAAGACGACACTAGAACCTTGTTGAAACAATAATACTCTATTGTGTCAGTATGGTTTCTCGTGGATCGACAAGGAACGCCCGCAATGGGGGAGGTATCAATGGCGTAGCCCAACCGACAGTTCGGGGACGGACACGAGCCCAAAGTCGAGGTCGCGGAAGTGTCCGAACCGCTAGTTCGGGTACGACCCCATCCGCGCCAGCTAGTTTGGCTATCGGTAGGAGCCAAGGGGTCCAAGGAGGAGAAATTTCTCTCACAAAGGAAGTGATGGCTGAACAAATGGCACAAGTCCTCCGGGATACATTGCCAAATATGCTTAAAGAAATGTTGGGTGACAGACTGAAGGATAATGAAGGTGGAGAGGAATGAAGCGTTCGACACGAGAACACTCAAGCCCCTGAAAGGGTGGAAGTGTCTGATAAAGAGAAGGTGGAGTCGCTCATCGAGAGAACTGAGTTGACTGCAAAGGAGAGGGGATGCAGTTTTAAAACATTCAAAGGCACCGGGCCAAAGGAATTTAAAGGAATAGAGGGCCCAGTTGGCCTGATGAACTGGGTAGCCAAGATGCAGAGTTGCTTCAAAATTTGTAGATGCGCGGAAGATCAAAAGGTGACTTATGCTGCTACAAACCTTTGTGGACTATGCGTTACATTGGTGGGAGTCTGAATGTGCAATCAGAGGTGATGAGGATATTACTGCCATGACTTTGGAGCAAATGAAAAAGACGATGATGGACAAGTACTGCTCGCAAACGGAGGTGAACAAACTAGAATCTGAATTTCTGAGATTAAAGCAAGGATCGTTGTCAGTTCAAGAATATGTTAATGATTTTCTTGAAAAAGCAAGATTCGCCAGTTACCAGGTGGCTATTGAGGAGAGGAAGATAGGTCGTTTCAAGGACGACTTAAGAATAGAAATCAAACGGTACGTAGACATGACCAAGCCGACCACGTTTGTCCAAGCAGTAGAGATGGCAAAGGTAGCAGAAGAAAACAACGTTAGGAAGAATTATGATAGAAGGGATGCAAAGAGAAAATGGGAAGGGTCGAACAGGCCCGACAAGAAACCGAAATGGACTCCGACCACGGCAAAAACACGAAGCGAGGAACTCACTATTCCCCGATGTAACAAATGCAACAAGAGACATAGGGGAGAGTGCAGAGCGGGGAGCCTGACGTGCTACAAATGTGACAAGCCTGGGCACACCGCGCGAGAGTGCCCAGAAGGAAAAACTTGTTATAAATGTGGGGCTACAGGACATATACGACCTGACTGCCCAAAACGTCGGAATAGTGTGACACCCCACGAGAAGACGGCAAATAACAGATTTGGAAGGAGACCGGAGAATACGAAGGAGCTACCTAAGGGACGCGGCCGAGCTTACAGCATGACCTTGGATGAGGCCAAGGAAACGCCCGACGTCGTATCCGGTATGTTCCCTATCAACAATGTATATGCACATGTATTATTTGATTCGGGTACAAATGGTAGTTTTGCGTCTAGCACTTTCTGCCACTATCTTAATAGCAGTGCCCGTAGGCTAGACAAAACCTACACTGTAGAAACAGCCGACGGTAGTCAGCGTAAGGTAGAAGAAGTATTCGATGAATGCACAATTGTTGTAGATGGGAAGGAATTCCCCATTAGGCTTATGCCGATGTGTTTAGGAGGTTTTGACGTAGTCTTGGGGATGGATTGGCTATCCAACAATCATGCGCAAATAGTGTGTAATAAGAATATGATCAAGATTCAGACTCCAGAAGGAGAAACAATTCATGTTTACGGTGATCGAAAGAAGTGTTGCGTAGGGTTGATCAATGCAATTAAGGCAAATAGGTGTCTACGGA
>NW_020205046.1:0-8362 GCF_001531365.2 Cynara cardunculus var. scolymus | reverse complement strand
AGTTTTATAAAACTTGAATGAAATAGTGAAACAATGTTATTGCGAAACAACGTCCACTTTCATTCGGTTTAACATTTCACCCTTTACCCTACACCCGAGCTAATGAAATTAGCTACTCATTACGGAAAGTAAATGACATAAAATATAAATGACATAAAATAAAGACATGAATGTAAATGACTGAATATAAATGACAGAAAGTAAAGACGGAAATTAGATGACGATAAAAGTAAATAAATAAATGACAATGCTGCAGCACCTCAAGATGAAGAACAATAGTTAAAGAAAAACTTAAGAACTTGCATAATCATAAATTAAAACTACTGAAAGTTGAGAGTGTTTAAGGATAAGGGATAAGAGATGTTAAGGGATGTCTTCTAAAGGAGCACCCATGGCCCCTTTTTATACAAAAACACTAGACAAAATGACAAAAACATGGGAAAGGCAAGTGTCATCAAAGAGGGAACCATAAAGTGAACATCAAATCTATCACAAAAGGTCATCTAAAAAGTCATCCAAAGGTCCCCTTCACCAGCTGTGTTGGTAAAAAATCGACGGTTCTTCAAGCTTAGACTTCCCTCCTGTACAATGGCTGAACTAATAAGCACTTCTCCAAAAAGCTGCACCGGATCAAGTCAATGCTGTTGGAATGCTGCAGCATAATAGTGCAGTATTTGTAGTTAAATATGTCATCTACCCCCAAATTGTTGTAAAAACAAATCCATCACCATTTTTAGCTCCAAGCATAATAAATAGAAAATAAGGAAGTAAAAATGACTCAAAGTTGGGATAAACTAGAAGAATCTATGTGATAATTGGGTCTTGGTTATCACCCGAGGTAATTAATACGTGATTATTTGTTATATGATTACGTGAAAGCATGATAAATTGTTATGATAATTATGTGAATCATGTATTTTATTTATAGGAAATATATATATGCATAATGTGGATACATGCATGAGATTGTATATATGTGAGTATGCATGGTTATATGTATACATGAGAATTTAAATATATATGCATGAAAGGCTTATCATGCATGAGGTGATGCATGGGTGAGGTGTGTGTAAGAAGAGGCTTTAGTAGCCGACTTTCCTGTTGAGGAAAGGTATAAAAGGGAGGGCTTAGCCTCCATTCTTTTCTTCTTGCTATTTTGGGAGATTGAGCGGTTTAAAAAGAGAGTCTTGACAGGATTATTTATGGATTGAAGATCAAATTGATTTCAAGTGTTTGGTTTCAAAAGATTTAAAGGTGAATGGTTTAACTGATTTGAAACTCTTTGTAATTGCATAAATTGATTGTATAAACTTTTCATTTGATTGGAAGTTTTAACTATATGGGTGTTGTCTGGATTAGACTTAAACCGGTTAAGGGTTAAGCGGTTTAGTCTAAAACCGGACAAGGGTTGGGCGACTTAAGCCATAAATCGGACAAGGCATGAGCGACTTATAAATAAACCGCCTGGTGGGTTGACTGGATTAGAATAAACCGGACAAGTGTTGAGCGATTTATGAATATTGAGATTATGTTACATATTTTGAACGAAGAAGTAGGAATACGACTAAAAGGTGGCCAGTTTATTCTCAATCGGACAATGAGGCATAGTTTTGTCCGGATTTGATATCCGGGAAAAAGTGTTGGGAATTAATTCTAAGTGTTAAATCGGACAAAGCTGTGTAAAGTATTGTCCAGATTTGTTATCCAGACAAGGTTGACCGGATTACTTGTTGTCTTGTCAAAGTATGATTCTTTTGGAACAATAAGTAGGAATTTTGACAAAATGAATTTGAACTGATAATAATTTCATTGACTGTGGTCTATTCTAAATGGAATTGTTTTACGAAATATTTTGATGAGGAAATAAGAGTGGCATATCAAGGAGAGGTGTACCATGGGATAAGGGTGGCATATCAAGGAGAGGTGCACATTTGGATATAAGGGTGGTATTTGTGTGTGTGTTATGTAATATAACTCTTACTATTATATCCTTTAAGATTACCCGTGGTCTGGAATCTTTATTTCTTTGTGACTTAAAGATTTAAAATCTGGGTTCTTATTGGAAATCATAGTCTGAATGTTATTAAGGAGAAGATATCAGGTTTGGCCTGAAACTTTGAATAAACCTTGTTTGAACGAAAAAGGTTTAAAAGTGGCATTATGTTAAATTGGTTAGTGTAAACCTGTTTGGATTTGACGTATTATTTGCAAGCAGAGAAATTTGGCTTGAAAAGTATAAGGTATTGATGTTATGTTCTTACTTGTTCATATATTTGTGATATATATGAAAAGTTATTTTTCTTAAAAAATTTGGTGATTTTCATCCTTCAATAACATAAATAGGGTAACTCATTATACATTTTGGTCTAACCCTCTTTTGTGATTTCAAATATGTATTGTAGGAAGTGCTGACGGTAAGGGGAAAGGAAAAATATGATATTTTTCCTATGTGATTATCTGCGTGAAGATTTACTGATGATATGTATAGTTTTGATAGATGAATCTGGTTTAGTGCAAGAATTATATTTTGAATTTTTGGACCACGTATTTTGTACTGGTAGACTCTTGTACTAAGGGACCAATGTGGTGTACAAATATGTATTTCTTGTATATAAAATATATGTTACATGCAATGTGTGAAATGGGGTGTTACAGAAAGTGGTATCAGAGCCTGAGTTTAAGGGATTTAGGTATTCAACAGCATGATACCTAGACTTGAACTGTTTTATTGCATGTTAAAGGTCCCGGACATAGTTAGCACCATTGGAAATAAATATGATGAGTTGAAAGAACAATGTATAAGGTAAATTTTAACTACATCTGGCCAGTGTAATTATGAATTTACAGGTACACATCTGAACTTGAATACTTCATTATATTTGTGAATGTGAATACATGATTTTTAACACTAAAATTTGTAGATGTTTAGCCGAACTCGGAGATCTGAAAGAACAGCTCGACCAGAGTCTGAGGAAAGAGGGGAATCACCCGTTAACCTTCCGACTAGCACATCTGGAAATAGAGGTCGGGGAAGACCAAGGGGTCAAGGCAGAGGGAAAAGTCAGTCTCAAGGAAGGGGTTGTACCGAACTTCATTCTGAACATGAAGAATCCCATTCGGGGAATGCTCAGGAAAGATCGGTGCCACACCCGGAATATGTAACCAGGGATATGTTGGCAGATGAAATAGGAAAGTTACGAGAAACTCTTACATCCATTATGGGAATACTAGCTAGGGTGGAAACAGAGAGAGTAGACTTTCATCCCTCTATATCGGTTACTCACAATAAGGAGGGAGATATCAAAGATGTTTTTGGCATGCAAGCCACCAACATTCTCTGGGGAAAGGGATCTAGTGAAAGCTATGTGCTGGATCAAGGAAATGGAATCTGTGTTCAACACCATTCGGTGTCCAGAAACCGATAAAGTTCGATTCACAGTCTCAGTATTGAAATCAAATGCTCTGTTCTGGTGGTAAGTTGAATCATTGGCCAGAACGGATGTTTTATAAACGTTATCCTGGACAAAATTTGTGAACTGATTCAAGGATCAATTTTGTTCTAAGACAGCAATGAGACAAATGGAAGAAGATTTCTTGAAACTGGAGCAGGGAAATTGAACAGTTCGGGAGTATACCAAGAAATTCATTGAATACTCTCGATTTGCCGAGCACTATGTTTCATCAGAATCCAGGAAAATAGAATGGTACATCTGGGGTTTGAAACCCTCAATCAGAGAGTTTGTAATTGCTATGAACCCCAATACCTTTTCACTGACGGTAGATGCGGCAGAAGTGACAGAACGAAATAAGAATCGGCAATCAGAAGGAAAAGTTGTAGAGAAAAGAAAGTGGGAGGGGCCTTCATCGAACTTTCGAGGGCCGAAAACTGTGAGATATGATAATAGAGCTGATCAAAAAGTCGGTGAGAAAGTATGTACACAATGCCGACAGGTTCATCAAGGTGAGTGCAAGATGGACCCAAGGAAATGCTACAAGTGTGGTGAAGCGGGCCATTTGTCAAGGAGTTGCCCAGCTAACAGAAGATGTTTTAATTGCAATTCCTCGGATCATATTCGACCGAACTGTCCATTGTTAAGAACTTCACAACTGACAATGGGAAGTAATGCATCGGGTACTCGGAGAAGACCTACTGTGAATAGAGGAGGGCAAGGAGGGGCTCGGGACGGTCCTTCTAGATGACAAAGAATGAGGCAGAGGCGTCACCAGATGTAGTAACAAATACCTTCCTTCTGAATTCTATACGTGCTAAGGTGTTATTTGACTCTGGTGCAAACTTTTCGTTTGTATCACCATCGTTTGCTCAAACTGCATGTTTGAATTCTGTGTTACTTGATGACGAATTAGCAGTTGATATTGCTAATAGTCAGGACTCTGTTACTAGTGTGTTCAATAACTGTATTATTGTTATTAAGGGTTGTGAACTACCGATTCTGTTTTTCCCTATGCCAATGAAGCAATTTGATGTAGTGGTGGGTATGGACTAGTTGGCAAAGTATCAGGCTAGTATTATTTGCAATCAGAAAATGATTTGAATTACTCTGCCAGACCAAGGAACAATTATTGTTTATGGTGATCGTCAGAATCACCATACTAGTATTTTGACTGTAATGAAAGCCCAGAAAAGTATTCGAAAGAAGTGCCAGGGGTGTTTAGCATATGTAATTGATGTAAAGAAAGAGAAAGGAAAAGAAGAATCAATTTCGATTGTTAATGAATATCCGAAAGTCTTTCCAGATGATCTATCTGGATTACCGCCGGATCGAGTGATCGAATTCCGAATTGATCTCGTACCAGGGGTTGCACCAGTAGCAAAGGCACCATACCGATTAGCTCCATCTGAATTGAAAGAATTGGTTGCACAGTTGAAAGATCTGACTGATAAAGGATTTATTAGACCCAACACTTCACCTTGGGGTGCTCCGGTCTTATTTGTCAAAAAGAAAGATGGGTCTATGCGAATGTGTATAGACTATCGTGAATTAAACAAATTGACGGTTAAGAACAAATATCCGTTGCCAAGGATTGATGATTTGTTCGATCAATTGGTGGGAGCAAGTTATTTTTCCAAAATTGATTTAAGGTCGGGATATCATCAATTAAAAGTTAGGGAGGAAGACATTGCTATGACAGCTTTCCGAACTAGGTACGGGCACCACGAATTTTTAGTTATGCCTTTTGGCTTAACTAATGTGTCCGCAGCCTTTTATGGATTTGATGAATAGGGTATGTAAGGAATATCTTGATAAATTCGTTATTGTATTTATTGATGCTATTCTTATATACTCTAAGACCGAAGAAGATCATGTGGGACATCTTCGCCTGATACTGGAATTGTTGAAAAAGGAAAAGTTGTATGCCAAGTTGTCTAAATGTGAGTTTTGGTTAAGGGAAGTACAATTTCTGGGTCATGTTATACCAGAAGAAGGGGTAAAGGTAGATCCAGCTAAGATAGAAGCAGCTGCAAGATGGGAAGCTCCGAAAACTCCTTCTAGCCCGAAGCTTTTTGGGATTGGCAGGCTATTACCGTAAGTTCATCCAGGACTTTTCTAAGATAGTCATGCCATTGACTAAATTGACTCGGAAGAACATTAAATTTTAGTGGGAAAAAGAACAGCAAGAAGCTTTTCAGCTATTAAAAGATCATATTTGCAGTGCACTGGTGTTGACCCTACCTGACGGATCTGAAGATTTTATGGTATACAGTGATGCTTCAAAGCTGGGATTGGAATGTGTTTTGATGCAAAGAGGAAAGGTAATTTCTTATGTGTCGAGGCAATTGAAAGATCATGAGAAGCAATATCCAACTCATGATATGGAATTAGCTGCAGTGGTGTTTGCTCTGAAAATCTGGAGACATTATCTTCTAGGGACAAAGTGTCAGATTTATACTGATCATAAGAATCTACAACATTTGTTCAGCCAGAAAGAACTGAATATGCGGCAGCGTCGATGGATTGAACTTGTAAACGATTATGATTGTGAAATCCTCTACCACCCGGGAAAAGCTAACGTGGTAGCTAACGCTTTGAGCAGGAAAAAAAAGAGTGGAACCATTAAAGCTGTAGCAATGAGAATGAACTTGGTCCCTGACATTCGTAAAGAAATTCGGAGATGTCAACAAGAAGCCATGAATGAAGAATTTATCAAAACAGAAAGGTTGGGTAAGATGATTTCAACTTTGGAACAGAACAACGAAGGAATAATGTGCTTTCAAGGGCGAGTCTGGGTATCGTGTTTTGGGAATATCTGGAGCACTATATTAAATGAAAGTCATAAGTCTCAATACTCTATTCATCCAGGTACCAATAAGATGTATAGAGATTTAAAATCTTTTTATTGGTGGCCCGAATTGAAGAGAGACATAGCCAGATATGTGGAACAATGTCTAACATGTTTACAGGTTAAGATTGAACATCAGAAGCCGTATGGAAGCCTTCATTCTTTGGAAATACCTGTATGGAAATGGGATCACATTACAATGGWTTTCGTCATGAAGTTACCTCGAACTCCAAAAGGGTATGACGCGATCTGGGTAATTGTGGATCGTCTATCTAAATCTGCTCATTTTTTACAAATAAGAGAGAATTACTCTTTAGAAAAGCTACCACATATTTACATTAAAGAATTTGTAACCAGGCACGGTGTTCCATTATCTATTACCTCTGATAGAGATAGTCGGTTTACTTCAAAGTTCTGGGAAGGGTTGTAGAAAGCTTTGGGGTCGAAAGTCGATTGAATTATGTGTAGGTGATTTTGTAATGTTAAAAGTTTCACCGTGGAAGGGTGTCATTAGATTTGGAAAGAAAGGAAAGCTCAGTCCGAGATATGTTGGACCATTTATAATATGTAAGCGAGTTGGGCCAGTGGCGTATCAATTAGAGCTACCAAAATAACTAAATCTGATTCACAATACTTTCCACGTATCGAATATGCGGAAATGTTTAGTTGATCCGAATCTAGTTATACCGTTACCTGAAATCAAACTTGACAGTAATCTGAACTTTGTGGAAACACCGGAAGCTGTAATTGACCGAAAGATCAGGGTGTTGAGAAACAAAAAGATCAGTCTGGTTAAGGTTCAGTGGAAGTTTCACAAAGAACCAGATGCAACTTGGGAATTGGAATCGAAAATGAAATCAGAGTACCCGCACTACTAGAAAACTGGGCATTTCCGGCAGATTTCCGGCAGAAGTCAAAAAAATTGACTTTTATTGACTTCCGCCGGAAATCCGCCGGAAAAATTAAACAGGTTGCTTTTCCGGCGGATTTCCGGCGGATTTGTTAATTAATTGTTAATTAATCTATAAAAATTAATTAATAACTGAAAAAAAATTAAAATTATAAATTCCGGCGGATTTCCGGCGGATTATTTAAAAAAAATTTAAAAATTCTTTAAAATTAAATCCGCCGGAAAATATTTTAGAATTTTTTTTTAAAAATCAAAAACCCTTTTAATCTTTTCCGGCGGAAAAGTAAATATTTTTTTAAAAAAAATTAAAATTTCCGGCGGATTTCCGGCGGCATTTTGATTTATTTTTAAATTTTTTATTAAAAAAGATTAAACATTTTTCCGGCGGATTTCCGGAGGAAAAATAAATAATTTTTTTAAAAAATTTAACATTTCCGGCGGAGTTCCGGCGGATTTTTATTTTTTTTATTTTTTTTATTAAAAAAAGAGTAAACATTTTTTCRGCGGATTTCCGGCGGAAAAATAAATAATTTTTTAAAAATACTTTAATATTACCGGCGGATTTCCGGCGGAAAATTAAAAAAATTATTTAAAAAAGAAATAAACAAATTTTCCGGCGGATTTTCGGCGGATAATTAAAAAATTTATTTAAAAGAGAGATAAATAATTTTTCTAAAAAAAATATAAACAATTTTCCGGCGGATTTCCGGCAGATAATTAAATAATGGACCGTATTAGGCTTTAATGGACCGTATTGGGCTTTAATGAACCGTATTGGGCTTTAATGAACCGTATTTGCTTTAATGGACCGTCTTGGGCTTTAATAAACCGTATTGGGCTTTAATGAACCGTATTTGCTTTAATGGACCATATTGGGCTTTAATGGACCGTATTGGGATTTGATGAACCGTATTGGGCTTTAATGAAGCGTATTGGGCTTTTATGAACCGTTGGGTTTTAATGAACCGTATTGGAATTTAATGGACCATATTGGGATTTGATGAACCGTATTGGGTTTTAATGAACCGTATTGGGCTTTCATAAACCGTATTGGGCTTTCATGAACCGTATTGGGCTTTCATGAACCGTATTGGGCTTTCATGAACCGTATTGAGGTTTTATGAACCGTTGGGCTTTAATGAACCGTATTGG
>NW_020205045.1:5782-7040 GCF_001531365.2 Cynara cardunculus var. scolymus | reverse complement strand
TGGTGATAATTGCACTCGCCACATTTAGGGTAAGTTCCCTTGCCCTTTTCTCCTATTTGAGACTGAGCCCAAAGTTTCTTATCACTTTTTGGTTTTTGCCTAAATCATATTTTGTCTTTTTCCATGATTGCCCCTCTAATTTCCTCTTTCCACCAAATTTGTCTTGCTTTAAAATCCCTGATCTAACTGCATCATTTGTCAAACGATTTGCCAACACCACTACATTTTGTATAGTGGTTGGGTTTGCCGAAGTGACCATCCCTCGGATTTCAGGTGCCATTCCCCAAATATACCGATCAATTCGTTTCTCCTTTGGAGTGACCATATGAGGTACTAACTTGGCAAGCTCATGAAAATGAGCTGTGTATTTGTCTATCTCCATTCCAATCATGGTGTGATTCCAGAATTCGACTTCTAATTTATGAATTTCGCTCTTAGAACAATACTCTTCGATGAGTAACTTTTTGAGTTCTTCCCATGATAATTCATAGGTAGCTTRCTGACCACRKGTTTGAACTTGTATGTTCCACCAAGTTAGGGCTCTTCCCTGAAGTTGGCATGTTGTATACTCCACCTTGCAGTCTTCGGAACACTTGCTAATATGGAGTACCGACTCCATTCTCTCAATCCATGATAATAATCCAATTGCACCTTCTTTACCATGAAACTCCTTGGGCTTGCAAGACATGAATGTCTTGTAACTGCATCCTCTATCATTGGTGTTACGATTATCCTCTCTGACAGGATTCTTGGTACTAGGGCCTCCTTCACTCCTTTGATTTGCATTAATGCCTGTTGTGACCTGAGCGACAATAGTTGGTACTGCCTCTCGAATTTGCTGAGCTATCAACTGTGCTATATCAGGTGTTTGGCTTTCAGGATATTCTCTCGTGTTGCGAGTATTCCTTCTTGGAGGCATRCTTCTAATACACAGATTGTAAGTTGAAGTTCGGTTATTCTCATTATTTACCACTRTKKYKYCCGACATGATWCAATCATCTAATCATGTAATCAAGATAATAATATAACAACTTATAATAACAAGGCATTAAATCGATAATCAATAAAACTTAACTATCTATATGCAAAATCTCATAGGATCCATAAATAAAATATAAACATGCAATATAAAAGAAGATTGTTCACAAACCACGGATATAAGCCTCAAAAGAAAGTCTTAAAGTTCATCCATCGATAACTTAACAAATAAAATCCTCTAACGCATAAGACTCCAAATAAGCAACCCCATCACTATCAT